>NC_134354.1:127141804-127441804 GCF_048569485.1 Anomaloglossus baeobatrachus
GTGCCCACCATCACCACAACCCGTGGGTGGCGTCACGAACTCTCCACATCCCGAAAGAAACCCAATTCCCCCTTTCACTCGAGGGCGAGGAGCGCTGCTCGAGCCCCGGGTCCGGCCTGCTCGAGCCACCAAGGAGGAGGCACCAGATCCGAGCGCAATCTCTCCGAGCAGCCCCCCACGACGGAGAAGCTGGCCCCCGCCCCCGACACTAGCACTAACTACAACCTTCTAAAATAAGCATTTGTATGTCTTTATATTAAGCTCTTATTTGGATTTCCAGTAATCTGTTAGTGTGATCAGCCCTCCTAAGCTGTGTATATGGTCATGTAGGCCATAGAAAATCGAATAAAATGATGTCTTGATATCTGTGATCCGATGTGTTATTCCAGAGAAAACAACATATTTCTTATTATGTAAGGCGGGCTTTACACGCTGCGACATCGCTAGCGATGTCACGAGCGATAGCACCCGCCCACGTCGGTGGCGTGTCATGGGGTGATAGCTGCCGTAGCGAACAATATCGCTACGGCAGCGTCACACACGATTACCTGTTCACCGACGTCGCTGTGGCCGCCGAACAATCTCTCCTTTAAGGGGGAGGTTCGTTCGGCGCCACAGCGGCGTCACTAAGCGGCCGCCCAATAGAAGCGTAGGGACGGAGATGAGCGGCCGGAACAGCCCGCTCACCTCCTTCATTCCTCATTGCCGGCGGCCGCAGGTACGATGTTGTTACTCGTTCCTGCGGTGTCACACATAGCGATGTGTGCTACCGCAGGAACGACAAACAACCTGCGTTCCAAACGAGGAATGATTTTTTAAAAATGAAGACGTGGAAACGACGAACGATTTGACACCTTTTTGCGATCGTTACTGATCGCAAAAAGGTGTCACACACAAAGACATCGCTAACGAGGCCGGATGTGCGTCACCAACACCGTGACCCCGACGATATCTCGTTAGCGATATCGTTGTGTGTAAATGGGCCTTAACTAAGCTGTTAAGATACCTGGGCCAGACACTGATCTCCCTGAGACATGTAATAACAGACAGTCTTCTTTCCTGATATCAATACAGAGTTGTATGTGATTATAACTAACACTTCTTCAGCTTCCATCTCTAAGGTGCCAGTGTGAAAGGAATGTACTAATTGTAATCACACACTGCTCTGCAGTGAGAATAGAAGAGCAGACTGTCACTCATTACATGTCACACACTGATAACACTAGTCAAAATAATCAGTGGAGGCAAATTCTTTGCAAGATCAGTGTACGGCCCATAGATCTTAACAGCTCATAAACATATTACAAAAAATGTGGATTTATCTGGAATAAGACATCGGATTGCAGATATCAAGCTATCATTTTATTAAACTTTTTATGACCTGCATGCCCATGTACACAGCTTTGGACAGAACCTCATTGCTATTCATGCTGGCTGAATCATTGACAGTATTAATTAGAGTCCAGCTCACGATTGCAGACATACAGTATATGTTTTACTCTAAAACGTTGCGCTGACATATTCCTTTTAAAACATTAATTTGTCTTAAAGTTTTAATTTTGCTTGTTGGGGGGAGGACTGCTCAGAGCACAGGATTCTCTTTCTATAAGTGATTTCTAATATTGAAGCAGTCTTCTGTTGTTAGGAGTTGAAGATCTTTCCCATGAACAAAGTTATTTTAATCAATAGATCTTAGAATAATAATAACATCCACAATTGGATGTGATTAAAAAAAACAATGTTACTATACTGAGATAATCTTATATTATGTGTCCCTGTTATGTACTGTGTAATGTCTGTGTCTGACTGTACAGGGACATGGTCTGATCATACCACGTCTCCTGAGCCAGGAAGGAAGTAATAAAGTATATAGACATTAGAGTGTGGGATCACAGCTGATTCTTTTTGTGAGGTAAAACATTTCCCTGGATATTTTTAAGCAATGTTTTACCTCAAAGAAATAATAATAATTTCCGTTCCTGTGACGCCCTGGTCTATCAGGTCGTCACAGGGTATTGTGCAATCTGCCCTCCTGCGCAGTATCCACCCTCCTCGGTTAATGGATCCCAGTCCTCCGGTGTTGTTAACAGCTAGTCCAATTAAAACCCTAGGAACATTTCCCACTGGAACCTACCAGACACACCATTGGGGGCATGAAGGGAATAGGAGAAAGTGAGGACAGTGTCAGTACAGAGTTGGTTGAAGTTGAAGTAGGAGAGAGAGAGGAGAGGAGGAGAAGTGGCTCTCGTGAGGAGAGGCCACGGAGGAGAGCTCCTGTATCCAGGCAGATCCAGGTGGCAGACGTTGGTCTGGGCCTGGTGGGAGCTGTAACCCGGTCGCAGGGGACAGTGTCAAGGGGCACGGACTGCCGAGAAGGGGCACCAGCGGCCTTGAGCTGGACACCAGGCAGGGGCCAGGGCACGACGGGTTACGTGGACCCTAGGCTGGAAAGTAGCTTCACGCGTTCTAGTAATTTACCTGACGGGGGTAAAGACTTCAAGTGTCATTCCCAACCCGCTCCAAAATCGGGGTACTATCGCACCGATGGGATAGGACTTTCCCACTACAGTCCAAAGAAATCCTACGCGTGAACCCTGAGAGCAAGCTCACTCCGTTAGCCATACGGGTGAGCGGGACTCGGAGAGTTTCATACCGACGGGTCCCAGTGAGACTAATGTGCCAGGAATAGGGTCACAGACCAAAAACAACACCAGGGGCACGGATCCAGGCGTACTCCCCGCAGACTACATTGGTGCTCGGAACTTTGGTTTACAAGCTGTCGGTGTGATTATTCTAAGCCTGAGTGAGTACCTTGGACATTCCCCTGCACCTATCTCCCCACGGCACCCGAACACCTTCCTTCACCAACGGGCCCCGGGACACAAACCCCCTACCCAGGGAGGGGTTAAACATCTGGCTGCCGCACCATCATCACCGAGCTCTCCAACGGTAGCGGTGGTCTCTGACATTACCACGCACCGTGGGTGGCGTAACGAACTTTCCTAAATTCTCCCCTGTACATATCCCCCAACCCCTTCTTCATTCGAGTGTCCGTGTGGACCCCGACCCCTGGGTCCGGAGACCCCTTGAGCTACCGCGGCTCCGGCTCCGAGCAGCTCGGACGCTGCTACGGGTGCGGTACACCTCCATGCTGTAATATCTGTATACTTTAATACTTCCTCCCCAGCCTAGGATCTGTAGTATGATCAGACCATTAGCAATATACAATTCATCAAGCACCAATATCTCGGGGCCAGAAATATGCCAAAAAAAGGGAGGTATGGCATTAAATATTTCTCCCAAAAAATATTTTGTGGAATCTACTCCCACAGATCATGATGACAACACAAATAAATTGGAGTAACACATCCACTAAAAAATAAATATTTTATTCAAAATTACAGGAATATAGCAATTACAGATAACACTAATATGGATCAGGTTTCTTCACAGGCACATTCCCTTGAGAAAGCCACCAGGCGAAATGCGCATTGGGTTGCAAGGGGTCTCTAGAGGGACTTCAATCATCTACCATGGGTAAGCTCACGCTATGATTTGTGTATGTACACTTACTGAGTGAGATTTTTTTCTGTCTCTTTACTGCAGTATTTAAGTATATTGATAAATTCAATTGATGTCATACCTCACTCAGTGATTCATTTATTTAGTTTAACATATGTCCCATGTTTTAGATGAGTTTTTTCCTCCTAAGATTCCCCTCCCCCACTAGTGGGATTTATTTCTGACATTTCCTCTGTGAAGGAACCTGATTCATATTAGTGTTAGCTGTAATTGCCTTATTCCTGTAATTTTGATTAAAATATTTATTTTTTAGTGGATGTGTCAGACCATGTCCCTGAACGGTCAGACACAGCCATTACACAGTATATAGCAGGGGCACATACGGTATCTATATATATAATTGCCTTATTCTGTCTGTCTGTCTGTCTGTCTGTCTGTCTGTCTGTCTGTCTGTCTGTCTGTCATGCTCCGAAATTGTGTCCTTACGGTGACACAAAGCTGATTGGCCGCTGGGCTCGCCATGGCCCCGCCCCCCCACACGGATTGGCCTCTCGCCCCGGCTCTCTGCAGGCCCCGCCCCCTCACGCAATGCACGCTCGCTGTGGCCCAACTGACACGGGGCTCCGATTCCCAGGTGAGTACACACACATCAGATCACACTCACTCTCACACACACCTCACACATCACAACATGCTGGGATATCGCTTGCTTCTACACCGGCTCCGTCAGGATCCCGGCAGCGCCAGACATAACCTTGCGATGCTGGGATCTTAACGGAGGCCGTGAACGCTGGTAACCATTATACACATCGGGTAACTAAGGTCCCTTGGTTACCCGATGTGTATCATAGTTACCAGTGTACACCGGCTCACACTCACACACACATCACATCGCATCCACACATCAAGGTCCTGCAGCTGCAGAACATACATAACATAACAGCACACACATAACAGCACACACATAACAGCACACACACACACACACACACAAATCAGATCACACTCACTCACACACACACATCACATCGCATCCACATACTCACAACATCCTGGGATATCGCTTGCTTCTCGGCGGCGATATTGTGCTGTGAGCTTCCAGGACCTGACGGAGGATCACATGGCCAGAAGCATGTGATATCCCCGGATGTTGTGAGTATCAGCGCGTATGTGCAATATCGTCAGTGTCTGTGTGTGTGAGTGTATGCGATCGGGTGTGTGTGAGTGTATGCGATCGGGTGTGTGTGAGTGTATGCGATCGGGTGTGTGTGTGAGTGGATGCGATCGGTTGTGTGTGTGAGTGGATGCGATCGGTTGTGTGGGTGAGTGGATGCGATCGGTTGTGTGGGTGAGTGGATGCGATCGGGTGTGGGTGAGTGTCGGCAGAGGAGCACGGCGTGCTGGAGGAGGCTGGGAGCAGAGAGGCTGATCTTGGGGAAGGCTGGGAGGGGGGGGCTGATGCTGAGGGAGGCTGGAAGGAGAGAGGCTGAGCAAACGTGCTCCATCCGCCATACTGCGCACTCCCCATCGTGCTGCATCCCCCATGCTGCGCACTCCCAAACGTGGTCCATCCGCCATGCTGCGCACTCCCAAACGTGGTCCATCCGCCATGCTGCGCACTCCCAAACGTGGTCCATCCGCCATGCTGCGCACTCCCAAACGTGCTCCATCCGCCATGCTGCGCACTCCCAAACGTGCTCCATCCGCCATACTGCGCACTCCCCATCGTGCACCATCCGGCATGCTGCGCACTCCTAAGCGGATGGAGCATGATGGGGGGTGCGCAGCATGGCGGATGGAGCACGTTTGGGAGTGCGCAGCATGGCGGATGGAGCACGTTTGGGAGTGCGCAGCATGACGGATGGAGCACGTTTGGGAGTGCGCAGCATGACGGATGGAGCATGTTTAGGAGTGCGCAGCATGCCGGATGGTGCACGATGGGGAGTGCGCAGTATGGCGGATGGAGCACGTTTGGGAGTGCGCAGTATGGCGGATGGAGCACGTTTGGGAGTGCGCAGCATGGCGGATGGAGCACGTTTGGGAGTGCGCAGCATGGCGGATGGACCACGTTTGGGAGCGCGCAGCATGGCGGATGGAGCACGTTTGGGAGCGCGCAGCATGGCGGATGGAGCACGTTTGGGAGTGCGCAGCATGGCGGATGGAGCACGTTTGGGAGTGCGCAGCATGGCGGATGGAGCACGTTTGGGAGTGCGCAGCATGCCGGATGGTGCACGATGGGGAGTGCGCAGTATGGCGGATGGAGCACGTTTGGAAGTGCGCAGCATGGCGGATGGAGCACGTTTGGGAGTGCGCAGCATGGCGGATGGACCACGTTTGGGAGTGCGCAGCATGGCGGATGGAGCACGTTTGGGAGTGCGCAGCATGGCGGGTGGAGCACGTTTGGGAGTGCGCAGCATGGCGGATGGAGCATGATAGGGGGTGCGCAGCATGGCGGATGGAGCACGTTTGGGAGTGCGCAGCATGGCGGATGGAGCACGTTTGGGAGTGTGCAGCATGGCGGATAGAGCACGATGGGGAGTGCGCAGCATGGCGGATGGAGCACGTTTGGGAGTGCGCAGCATGGGGGATGCAGCACGATGGGGAGTGCGCAGTATGGCGGATGGAGCACGTTTGGGAGTGCGCAGCATGGCGGATGGACCACGTTTGGGAGTGCGCAGCATGGCGGATGGAGCACGTTTGGGAGTGCGCAGCATGGCGGATGGAGCACGTTTGGGAGTGCGCAGCATGGGGGATGCAGCACGATGAGGGGTGCGCAGCATGGGGGATGGAGCACGATGGGAGGTGCACACCTCCCCCCAACACACACACACACGCGCACTGCACAACACACACACACTAGGAATCACAAACAACGCCCTACACAGACACCCACACACACAGACAACGCTGCACACACAAATATACGCACATACTGCACAACACACACATTGCTCAAAACATACCTCCCCCCAAAACACACCACACCCACACAAACCGCACAACACACACACAACGCTACAGACACACAGCGCTCCACAAACAACGCAACACACGCAACACACATACAACACCGCTCTCACCCCCCGCGACACTCAGAACATGTACAGCGCCCTACACAAACACTTGGTAACTACACACAACAACATCTATATATATAACAAAAATCATACATGAACTACACAATACGTAAATTCTAGAATACCCGATGCGTAGAATCGGGCCACCTTCTAGTATTATTATATTATCTCAGCACAAGAACAATTTTTCAATCACATCCAATTGTGGAAATTATTTGTATTTCAAAATCTATTGGTTAGAATGAACTTTGTTCTTGTGGGAAAGTAAAGCCTAATAAAAATAAATGAAACAAAAAGAAAAGATTAATAGAAACAAGTCTGAAATTTTTCCCAAATGATGGAACCTTGAAGGAAATCTGTCATCAGACTGGCCAATCCTGAGCACCAGGAATAAGAACCTGGCTGAGTTCTTGCAGCTGTGTACATGCACACTTTAAAAATATGGCTAAGCCTATCTGTCTGAAGCTTGGACAAGAAGAGCAAGAAGCTTGACCATAAAGGCACTCACTCCAAAAGGTATATGAAAAGTTAAAAACAATTTTATTTGTGTACAAAATGTTAAAAACAACAATAGCAAAACATAATAAGTGCACAGAATGTGATAAGACACCACAGACAACAAGCAATACAAAGTTGGTCTTCCTATAAGAATATATATAATGAATTTTCCATCAAGTTCACAGGGATTGGATCTATATGATATTTGAATATCAAGCAATTTAATTTATATCAAAATAAGCACTGGAGTTCAAACAATACAGTACAGACTAAATAACCTAATAATCAGGAGATATTATAATACACCAATACCAATACCTTTGTGCTTTTTTTTAAACGTACCAGAATCACTGACATACGCAGACCCATTATACTGAATGGGTCTGCTCACATGTCAGTGATTTTTCACTTTTTCACTGCACGTGTCTCCGTGCGGCGTACCCGCGTGTGCGTGATTGCCGCACCGAGACATGTCCATTTTTTTCTGGCATCACTGATGTTCCACGGACCACGCAGTGGTGTGGTCCGTGAAACACGTGCCAGAAAAAAACGTGCATTTAAAATAATAAACATTTTAACTCACCCGGCTCCAGCGATGTCCTCTGCAGCCCGTGCAGCTTGCTGCTTCTAAGCCGGCTGATTACTGTCGTGCATATTCATTATGCGCGACACAGCCGACCCGGAAGCAGCTGCTGCGGGGGTCACCGCCGGCCGGATGCTGCGTCGCGGGAGCGATCAGCACCATGGAGAGCGGGCGCAGGTGAGTTGATTTCTAAGTGCAATCACGGGCCACGGATAACGGAGCCCGGATTGCACTTAGACAACCCACGTGTGCCGTGATTTTCGGCACACGCAGGGACATGTGCGTGTTTTACACGCCAGTGAAAAACGTCTGTGTTTTTCACTGACGTGTGAAACGGGCCTTAAGCTGCTTTTTATATCTGTCTGAAGCTGACTGGTCCGATGGCTTCTCCTTGCCCTGCTGATACCTTTGAATGACAGGTCTACCCCTAGGCGCGCGCGCGCACACACACACACACACACACACACACACACACACACACACACACACACACACACACACACACACACACACACACAACACAGAAAGATTTGTCAGTCTAGGGGTCCTGCCTCGCATTAGTCAGCTTTTTGAAATATATTTTCTCTGAAATGCTGCAGCATTTCAGTGTAAAACATACAAAATGGCAATAATGCAGGCACTGATTCATTATAGTTTCGGGCAGCATGAATCCGATGACAGGTTTCCTTTGAGGCACTGATGGGATGGTTCAGATGGTAATTGGATGTCATAATGTATTGATTGCATCCTATATTCTATTATGTCTAGAATACACCTATAAATCTCATACCTCTGTTTCCAGTAACCAATGTCACAGACGCATTCTCCTGTTACAGGGTGACAGCTCCCATGGATGCAGGGTGAGCACAAGTGTTCGCATCTGTTTCCATAATTTCCATCTGGACATAAAAACTCACACCTGTGACAATAAGAACAGCTAAGAGTCATATTATGCCAAGTAAAGCAAACACTTTTCAGGTAATCAAAAGAGTCATTTATTGGCTGCACAGTGGAGCAAATTGCATTAGTCAAGTTGCTACAGTACATAATTGTGTTAAAGGGAATCTGTCAACAGGTTTTTGCTCCTGACTCGCCCACCCCAGGGCTATGGGACACCCAGTGCCGGGCCGGACTAGTCCGGGGGTAGTCAGTGGTGGCTGGGCCCGACTCCGTACCCTGGTGGGGTCAATTAAGATGGCTTCAGTGGGGGTGATTAAAGTTTATATTTTTCGTGACGCCACTTGTGGTTTGCGGCTATGAAGCCGCCGCTGCTGTATGAGGCCTCCGGGGTGATGGAACGGCAGCAATGGTGGTATTGCTCCCCACAGGTGGAGCGGTGCCCCGGGGCAACAGTTGGTGCTTGTAAGTATCTATGTTGTGATGGAAGTCTATTCAGGCGACAATAACTGAGACAACACCAGAGGGTGCAATTCCAAGGTCTTTACTCACATTTCCTGGGCTGCAGCACACTGGTGCCTTTGGGCGGCTGGAACCCACCATCAGGGACCTCCGCCAATCCTGGGTAGATCCTGGAATGAAAGACGGTGCACCCCTCTATTGTGTCTCTGTCCTCAGCTGTCTCCTTAAGCCTTGCCCTTGTTGGATGAACCTGGCTCGGCCTCCACTACAGCCTCCGGGCCGGGGGCTCGCCTGTCGGTTATTTACCCCCTTTCTGAAGGTTCTGCTGTGGGCTGTGGCCCGGGGAGTTTGCAACTTTCCCTGGGCCTCGGTTTTTACTGTTGGAGATGATTTTTCCTCCTCCAGTTTCTAGGGACCGTCCCCTGTTTGCAGCTTGATCCCTCCACTGAATGACTTTGTGGAACAGGCCCTGCGCTCGCAAGCCTTGCAGTGGCCCTGGAATCCCTTCTTTTCTCTGCTTGGTGTCACCTGGACCCTCTGAGTCCCAGGATCTTCACCAGGAAGTGTCTCTTTCTTTCCTTGCTCCTGTCTGACTAGAGCTCTATCTTCAGCTCCCTTCTCTGCCTCCTGCAGACCCTCACTCCCCTCCTCCCTGAGGTAAACTGAAACTCTCTCTCTTGACCTTCCTTACTACTCTGCTCTCGGGTGGCTCCTCCCACCCCCCAGTTGCTAAGCTACCACCCTATGGGAGCAGGGATGGGTCTTACAGCCCCTCCCAGCATGCAGCATGGGAGGGTTGCTGCCACTGTCCCTAGTCCCTGTGTGTACCTAACAATGGTGTAGTGTAAATTTGCCTGTGGACCGGCGTTCACTCCTTTCCTTACCCAGGATGGGACACCACACCTCTGGCTGGGGTTCAATGTTCCTGTGGCGACGGAAGCCTCAGGGGCGCCACACTCACCTATCTGAGAGCAGCATAATGTAGGGACAGAGACCCTGATTCCAGCAATGTGTCACTCACTGAGCTGTTTGCTGTCATTTTGATAAAATCAATGTTTTCTCTGCTGCAGATCTAGCAGTTATACAGAGCGCATGAATATGCTGGACTACAAGCACCACGCCAAGTAGTCCTCTAATGATAATCTACTGCTGATTAAACAGTGATTTTATTAAAACTACTCTAAGTAGCCCAGTAAGTGACACATCGCTGGAATCAGGATCTCTGTCTCTATATTAGGCCTGTTTCAAACATCAGTGATTCTGGTACGTATGTGCTAGTTTTTATACGTACCAGAATCACTGACATACGCAGACCCATTATAATCAATGGGTCTGCGCACACATCAGTGATTTTTCACTGACCGTGTCTCAATACGGCGTACACGCGTGTCCGTGATTGCCGCACGAAGACATGTCTGTTTTTTTTTCTTGCATCACTGATGTCCCACGGACCACACTATGGTGTGATCCGTGAAACACGTACCATAAAAACGCGGACATTTAAAATAAAAATCATTTCACACTCACCTTCCCCAGCGGCACTCTGTGCAGCCTCTGCTGCCTGCTGCTTCTGAGCTGGATCATTAGTGCATGCATATTCATGAATGCACGACATAGCCGGCCCAGAAGCAGCTGCAGCAGGGGTCAGCGCTGGCCGGATGTTGAGTGGCGGGAGTGTGCCGCCCCGTGGCCCCGTTACCTTCAGGTCGTCTCAGGGTCTCCAGGGACGGCGCGTCCTGGATCCTTCTGGTCACAGGTAGGTTGACTTCTATGGGATTCATGACGCCACTCTCAGTATTGTGGTCAGGGCGACCGCCACTGCAGTTTAAGGGGCACCTGGGGCTGATGGTAGGTGCAGTTAGATGTAGCAGCCTCCCGAGAGTGAGGCTGGCCCCAGGGCCCGGTGTGGGTGTGTGGAACCACAGGTCGCAGAATGACTCACAAGCACAACAGGAATGTCTTTCAGGGTCCTTATTCACGTCAGGTGGCAGGGTGAGTAACCCGGACGATGCTGAGATGCTCTAAGTAGGGAACCAGGCTCCTTCAGGCTGACTTGTGAGGGTGGCTACTGACTCGCCTTCTTAGCCCTTGTGTTTTTCTGGTGACCCCGACTTGAAGTCCTGCTGGGATCACCCAGGGAAGTTGCTGCTGCCTGTTCTCCCCTTTTTCGGCCTGTCTGCTTGTAGCCTGGACCAGGTCACTCCGGCTGCTTGCCTCTTGGGAACTATGGGCCCTTTCGTTGCTACGTGGCTCCGGACTCTGTGGTGCTATGGTGGAGGGTATGAAGTACCCCCACCTGCAGGTTGAGCAGGCCAACTGAATGGGCCCCTGCTCTGGGGACCTGTAACCCCGTGCGGGCCTGGTCCTTGCCTGGCAGTCCCTGTACTCAGCCACCCCTTTGCACTCCAGCCTTGGGTGGATTTCGGCGGCACTACCAGGTGACCGTTCTCCCCCGTCAGTAGCCACTGCACCTGCGGTGGCTGACTAGTGACAGCCTGCAGGGTTCCTCCTTGCGACTGCTCTCCCCTGAGCTCCACTTCAGACTGACTCACTACTTCCTCCCCTCTGTGCCTGCCTCCGCAACTTAGCAACAGCCTCTCTACCACACCCCTTGAGTGGAGATGGAGGCCACGCCCCCTCCTGGATTCCCCAGGGGTCCCTTCAAAGGTCAGTGTGGGAGACCTGGTTACCATGTGCCTGCGTAACCACACCTCGGTCAGCCTTCTGGATTACCTGTGTTGTACTGCCCCCAGGATGGGTGCAGTACTCAGTGGTGCCTGACCAGGTCAGGGGCACCACAGGAGCGTTCAGCACCACGGAGAGCGGGAGCGGGCACAGGTGAGTTGATCTCTATGTGCAATCACGGATCACGGAGAACTGAGCCCGGATTGCACATAGACAACCCACGTGTGCCGTGACTCACGGACCACGAAGGGACTTTTACATGTTTTACACATCAGTGAAGAACGTCTGTATTTTTCACTGATGTGTAAAACAGGACTTGTGCTGCTCTCTGACTGGCAAAAACCTGGTGGCAGATTCCCTTTAAAGCTGTGCAAGTGATTTAGGACCCATTTACAATGCATGACTATGGAGAACCCAGCAATGCTTGTTATAATCCTGAAGTCTGGTGAAATGATATCCTGGTTTGGCCAAAAGGTCATCGTTCTCAGCAGCGCATCATCTTGTGTAAACAGGACCTGTGCTGGCGAGATGGCAGCCTATGCTATGCATTACCTTTACTTGTCAGTTTTGCTTTGGAGAATGATACAGAGTCAGCATCAAGAAGAGATTTTAATGACTGTTGAAGGCCTAGATAAGGCAGAATACTAACACTTCATCCCATTCATATGGCTGTGTAGGACTGTCCCCTTCACTCCCTGTGTTCTTTGCAGGGGAGATGTACCCCATCAATTTCTAGAGACTGTAATAATCTGACACATTAATGCCAATTGATTGCCATTCAGAGCGGCTGTCATAAAGCATAAAGCAGACACATCTCGCTTTAACTAATGACAATTATTATACTAATAATTATAAATAATTACAAACATGACTCCTTTTGAAGTTCCACTTTCTTCCCATTTTTTGAGCCCACTTCTTGGTTACGATGCTTTATTCTTAGGATGTACTGTATTGTAAGTACACAATAAACATGTAAAATAAATAACAAACTACCTTGATCCGATCTTTCCAGGATCACAGTTTAGACATGTTCCACTCTCTCCATTGCATGCTTCTTCTCCAAGACACTTTGGACATATCTGTGCACAATTTTCTCCATAATATCCTCTAAAACAAGGCAACTCACAACGTGGTCCCATCCAACCAGACTCACAAGAGCCACAGGAGCCATTAAAAGGTGAGCACGTGAGGCCCGCTTTGCATCTTCCACAGCTAGTAAATAAAAAAGAAATATTCTAGGTTGGGAGGGGTCAAATAACCATGGTCATTCCAAGTCTAATAATATCAGCCCCAAGGTCTCTGCTTTACTTTGGCTGGTTATCAAAAAAAAGGCAGAGCCCATGTCTTTTTGAAAATTATTTTGATAACCAGCCAAGGTAAAGTAGACAGCTGAAGGTTGCAGCCTGCAGCTGTCTGCTTTACCTGCACAGGTTGTCAGAAATAGGATGACCTCCACATGATTTTCTAAATGTATTCCCTTTCTACCTTTGTTTCCAGAGCAATTGCCCCTATTTTGCTTCCTTTTGCAGCCCCCTAACCCTTACTATGACCATTTTACAGCACAGTTTTGGGTCCCATTGACTTATATGAGGTTCGGGATCTGGGATCAAATCCTGAACCAAACTTTTAGCTAAAGCCTAACCCAGAGAACTCGAACTTCCACTGGTACGCTCATCTCTAATCACAAGCATCCAATAATGACCATCGACCTTGTCCCTTGTGCACAGGGATTTTTCCACAATCTCTGAGTTTTTCAATGATATTCTGTACTGTAGATAGTGAAGATTTTTTTTCAGAAATGTTTCTATGGGTTTTGATGCAGTTCTTCAGAAATTGGTAAACATCTGACTATCTTTGTTGCTAAGAGACTTTGCCTCTCTGACGTGCCTTTTCATACAGTCATGTGAAATAGCTGATAATTGACCAGCCATCTGCTTTTCATTAGTACCACTTACTTTTCAAGCTTTTTGTTGTTACAGTCCCAACTTTTTTTGAGATACGTTACTGCCATTAATTTCTAAATTAGTTTTTTATTTGTTTTTTTTTAAATAAAATGGAAAAAAGTCTAACTTTCAAGTTCTTATATGTGCTCTATGTTCTGAATAAAATGTGGGTATACAGATTTCTAAATAATTAGATTCTCGATTTCTTCACATTATGCACAATGTTCTAACTTTTGGGGAATTGCTGTTGTATATGGTGTTTCCCAGCGGTTCCCCAACATGATGGAGAGGGCGAGAAGGATCTGACCTGCTGACATTCAGTGGCTGATGCTTTTGTTCTCGCTCAATATAGGCTGCCACCAGGTGATTCTGGCAGTTGCTCTCTCATTGAGAACATAGGAGCACTAAGCAGTGCAGAGCACTCCTGTGTACTGTATGAGGGCGTCAGGGGAGATACCCAGACTATCGCTCAGCTATCTGATTGTCGGGGGTCCTCAGGCTCTATACTCATGTGCATATAGAATTCTGCTTTTTTGTTCCTTTAAAAGACCAAAAAGTAGAAATTTATACAATGTGCTATCAAATAATGGACACAAAAGGCGCCTGACTAACCACATTGACTATAATAGGTTTTGTTCATTGCATTCTGCAATATTTTCTTCCAGTACAAATGACAGGATCTGAGACGGAGGTAGATGTGATCAAACCCATATATTCCCTCTGTTTTTAGTCTGCTTGACAAATATCAGATAAAGGTTTATATTAATATTAATAGAGCATAGTCTCTACTGCATATGAATAAATGCCAACAAATGAATTCATTAAGAGAGATCTATTGTATACATTTGCCATTTCTTAACAAGGTCTGTTACCCACTGGGTGCTGTTAATAATGTATATTAATCCTTTCTTGCACTGAAACTTTGATATAGTGCAGAGGTCTCCAATAAAGCCACCCCTGCTGATGAAGATGGCATTTGTTTTGTAATATTGGTAACATTTTCAGTAGGACTTATACATGTGCATGCTTAGGAAAATGAGCTGTTCTGCAGTACCTGGCAGCTATCACTACACATTGAATGTAGAGCTACTCTGCAGTACCCGGCAGTGGCCACTACACATTGAATGTAGACCTGCTCTGCAGTACCCAGCAGTGGCCACTACACTTTGAATGTACACCTGCTCTGCAGTACCTGGCTGTGGCCACTACACATTGAATTTAGAGCTGCTCTGCAGAAACCTGGCAGCGGCCACTACACATTGAATTTAGAGCTGCTCTGCGGTACCTGGCAGTGGCCACTACAAATTGAATGTAGTTGCTATTTGCAGTTCTGTTCAAAGTGTTAACATCACTGCTGCCGGTGAAAGGAGCAGCTGATCGGTGGAGGTACTGAGTGTTAGACCCCCACAAATCTCATATTGCTGATCTAATCTATGAATGGGTCATCAGTATGTTGTGACTGGACAACCCCTTTTATTATTTCATTCAGTTTAGTCTGATGTTGATACATTGCTGTCATTACATCGAATCTTGCACTTGATAATATCAGTGAATATAAGCACTGTACAGCTCTCGGTGCACCTTTTAACATACCTTTTCTCACATTTGGGTCCGTAGTATCCAACAGGACAGAGATCTGTACATCTTTTTCCATGGTATCCAGTGTAACATTCGCAGTTGCCACTTCTGGAGTTGCATTTCCCATTTACACAGTCACATCGGTATTCACATCCCTGACCATACCATCCTTCTAGACACATGCAATTTCCATTTGTTCGTAGACATGGAGATTTATTGCAACTACATTTTATACTGCATCGATTTCCCCACCAGCCGCTGTTACATATACATTGTCCATTAGTCTGGTTGCAGTAGGAGGTTTCCAGGTTGCACACACATTGTTTATTGCAGTACTGAGCCCACCAGCCGGGCTCACACCTACACAATCCATTGAGCTGGTCACAGGTCCCATGCAGGCCGCAGTGGCAGAAGCTCTGACAAGTAGGCCCCCATTGCTTAGGATGGCAGGTACATTTGCCAGTCACTCCATCACACTTTCCATTGGGATGACATGAACACGTCTGTTTGCAGTCTGAACCCCAGTACTGATCAGGGCATGCTACAAAATGAAGAAGAGAATGTTAATTACCTTTTTCCATAAGGTTGACACCAAAATTAGTTTGCCTAGTTGTAATGGTCTGTACTTCTGCTGCAGCCCAGCCCGCCGATATCACGCCCATAGAGGCGTGGGTATGATCCCTTTATTGCCCTTCCGTTTCCTCACAACATTCTATGTCTCACAAATCTTTGGTGGCCACTGACCTCTGGAGTGCACAGTTATCTGCCTATGTGCCATTACCCTGGCATTATACAGTGCACCCTTATAGGGTCATAATTGACTGGCCATGAGGACATTACAAGAGTGGCTGACTGTAGGGACATTACAAGAGGGGCTAGCTGTGAGCACACTACAAGAGGGGCTGATTGTGGGGAAATTACAAGAGGGGCTGTGGGAACATTACAAAAGTATGAATATACTCTTTTAGGTGCTGCTGTGGACCTTATATGGAGGGTTGCAGTGACCATACTGTCTAGACGACTGTGCATATTAGGGGACTTTGATAGAAATCATAATGTGTAGCGTGCTGTGGGGGACATTATACTGTATATAAGATGCTGTGGCCATTATCCTGTATTGGTGACTGAAGGGCCATAATACTGTATGGGGTGTGGTGGGGACCATCATACTATATAATGGAAGGCTGTGGTGGACATCATACTACACGTAGGACTGTGATGGACATCATAGTGTATACTGGGGGCTGTTGTGGATAGTATACTGTATGGGTGGCTGTGGTGACCATCATACAGTGCAAGAGGACAGTGTGATGAGGGGGTACAGTTTGGAGAGAGCAATGTGGTATGTAGCATGAAGACATAATGGGAAAAAGGGCACCATATGAAAATGGAGAGGTGGCAGTGTGAAATGGGGGCATAGTATGGAGAGACGTCAGCATGGCGGGGGTCAGTGTGAAGATATAGGTAGTGTAAGGGTGAGGGGACAGCCATAGTATAGGTCGTGGTTTATAGGGGCAGAGGGGATAGCTGTTATAGCTGATAATGGCAGTAGGTCAGTTATACGTATGGTGGGTGTAGGTCATAAGGGCAGACAGTGTGGAGGCAATATACCACTGGAGTCTTATTTACCGTATTTTTCGCTTTATAAGACGCACCTGATTATAAGACGCACCCCAAAATTTGGAAGGAATAGAGAATTTTTTAATAAATGGGGTCCATCTTATAATGCCAGTGTAACAAATCATATAGGGTATATGTCCCTCATAGCCCCCTCATCCTAAAATTAGCCCCCTTAATCTGGATATGGCCACCTTATATTGAATATAACCCCCTTGTGCTGTTACATGTCCCACAGTGATGCCACTGTCCCCTATTGTTGGCACATGTCCTCTATGGCTGAAACACGGCCCCTATGGCTGGCATACGGCCCCCTGTGGCTGGCACACAGCCCCCAGTGATGCTACATGTCCCCTTTTGCTGGCACATGTCCCCTATGGCTGGCACACATCCCCTATGGCTGGCACACGGCCCCTATGGCTGGCATACGGCCCCTATGGCTGGCACACGGCTTCCTGTGGCTGGCACACAGCCTCCAGTGATGCCACAGGTCCCCTATTGCTGGCACACATCCCCTATGGCTGGCACACATCCTCTATGGCTGGCACACGTTCTCTATGGATGGCACACGGCCCCCTGTGGCTGGCACACGGCTCCCTGTGCCTGGTACACGGCCACCTATTGCTGCACATGGCCCCCTATTGCTGCACACGGCCCACTGTGGCTGGCACACGGCCCCCTGTGGATGGCACACATCACCCTGTGTTAGATGTGGCCCCCATGCTGCTGCTTTTAGTAAAATAAACTCTTTCCTTACCTTCTGCAGCGCTGCCCTCCCACGTGTCTCCCTCCGTGCGGTTGAGCTCCGGCCCCCTGCACTTCCTGGTTCTTGGTGCCGGTCATGTGATCGGCACAGCAGAGTGATATCATCTCTGTGTGCCTGATCACAGCAGCAGGAGACCGGGAGATCAGCGCTGGCGGAGATGAGTAAAGAGTGTTTTATTTTACTATGTAAGCAGCATGGGGGCCATATCTAACACAGGGGGGCATGTTCCATCAAAGGGGGGCGCAGGCAGATATAATATGCGCCGCTGCCCCAGCCTGTCACCGCGGTGCGGTTTCAGCACCACAGTGATGGACAGCGGCAGTGCATATTATATGAGCGGGAGCAGGAGATCTAACGCTGTCGCCCGCAACTTTCACCTGCCCCCAGCACCACTCCAGAGCTGCCCCCACCTCCCCTAGACTCTGTAGTGTATATATATATATACCACCCCCACCCCACGTATATTCGGATTATAAGACGCACCCCCTACATTCCCCCAAAATTTGGGGGAACAAAAGTGCGTCTTATAAAGCGAAAAATACGGTAGGTCATTATATGGACAGATACTGTATGTTTATGCAGAGGGCATTTTAATAACACTCTTATTTTTAATTGCACTTTGTTGGAATGTGCGGCAGAAGACAGTAGAAGAGAGAAGTCTGAAGAGAAGAGGTGTGGATGTGAAAAGTCACCATGGCATCAGGACAAGATGGAGACAAAAAGAGAGAATCTACTCAATCAGAGTAAATGTCACCTATAAGGTACCTGGATGTAAATGTTTACTTGTTGATACTGAAATCTCATCAGTACTGGGGTTCAGTCTGATAATGACTGATAACAACTCCCAGCGTTTCCTTACTATTGTTAAGGATATATTGGGAGTTGTAGGTTCATGAGATACAATTGTATATGGGCCTAACTTAACATTACAATTGATTGCGGTACTAAACTTGCTAATGTATTAATGTACTGATGGTGATTCTGGTAATGTATTCATCTACTGAAGATGGTTCTGGTGACATATTCCTGCTCTGAGGATACTACTGGTGTTTTATGTATTTACTGATAGTGGTTCTTGTGATGTATTCATGTAATGATGAAGATACTGGTGATGTGGATTCTGGGTATTAAGTGGGGCACAGATACTGCATTAGGCACTATCTTTTTGGCACTATTATATTATTGGGGCATTGTCAATCTGGCACTACTAATTTTATGATAACTATAGATATTTAACAATTATTTGTAAAGTACAGTTATTTGAAGCACTCTGCACCACAGTAGATATAGTAATTTGTCACGTAGGCCAGCAGCAGCTCATTTTGGGAATAGTAACGGAATGTGATAAAAAATTAATGTGATAAAAAATTAAGGAATCAAAGAAATCTGAGCAGATAGATGCAAGTTGTGGCTTACAAGAAATCTTTGTGGCTGTCTTTAACAGACTGAGAAAAATGGCAAAGTAAACAATCCTAACTAAACATCATGTTTAGGCTATCTAAAATCATGATATAGTTATGTTATCTTCAATATTTTGGTTTTGGGCGGTGGGGAGCAGAAGACCATAAGCCTTGTTTAACAGTACCTTCAGATGGTACGGAAAAAATCCTCAGTGTAATCTTCCTGAGGATAAAGGTCCTGAGTATAGTGCAGAAGACTTACAGAACGATGGTAAACCATTACAAGAAATGGTCCATTCTACTTGATCTACTGTAGTGCAGAATTACTATAAGGACCAATTCATTCTCTATAGGATTCACAAAGGCAACAGTTCTGGAGTTTTAAACTACGGAGTATTCATAAATGACACCAATTATATTCATGTAAACCAAATTTCAGAGAATATAATCCACTAACTGTAGTATACGGCGTTGCCCTGGATAGTAACTAAGCGTCTCTCTAATCTACTTTCCCTCTCTCACTCTGTTTGTCTCCCTCTCTCTGTCTGTCTCTGTCTGACTCTCTCCCTGTCTCTCTCTCTGTGTCTCTGCCTCTTGTTTCTGTCTGTCTCTCTGTCTGATCTCTCTGTCTCTCTCTATCCATCTCTGTCTCTCTCTCTGTATCTCTCTCTATCTGTCTGTGTCTCTCTCTGTCTCCCTCTCTGTCTCCCTCTCTGTCTCCCTTTCTGTCTCTATCTATCTGTCTCTCTGTTTCTGTCTCTTTGATTGCCTTTGTCTCTCTCTCTTTGTCTATCTCTCTTTGTCTGTCTCTCTCTGTCTGTCTCTTTGTCTCTCAGTCTGTCCATCTCTCTGTCTCTCTCCCTGTCTGCTTCTCTCAGTCTGTCTCTCTCTGTCTGTTTATCTCTGTCTTTGTCTCTCTATCTCTCGCTCTCTCTATCCGTCTCTCCACCAAAACCATATTAACTGACACATAAGCTTCTTAAGCCTACTTTACACGTGTTGATAAGTCGTGCGATCGCACCCGCCCCCATCGTTTGTGTGGCACGGGCAATTTGTTGCCCATGACGCACAAAGTCGTTAACCCCTGTCACACGTACTTACCTTCCAAACGACCTCGCTGTGGGCGGCAAACAACCTCTTCCTGAAGGGGGAGGGACGTTCTGCGTCACAGTGATGTCACACAGCGGCCGCCCAATAGAAGCGGAGGGACGCAGATGAGCGGGATGTAACATCTCGCCCACCTCCTTCTTTCCGCATTGCCAGCGGGACGCAGGTAAGCTGCAGTTCATCGTTCCCGGGGTGTCACACGGAGCGATGTGTGCTGCCCCGGGAACAATGAACAACCGGTGCGCAGAAGGACGTTCGATTTTTAGAACATAAGCGACGTGTCAACAAGCAACGATAAGGTGAGTATTTTTGCTTGATCACAGACGCTCAAAGCTGTCACACGCTACGATATGTCAAACAATGCCGGATGTGCGTCACTAATGACATGACCCTGACGACATATCGCTTGGTATATCGTAGCATGTAATGTGCCCTTTATACTAAGAATATCCTGCGTTGCCTATAACAATTAATCTGAATTCCTATTAATGACCTGTGGCTCCCAGCTCCATTGACTTTAGTGCAAGCAGGTGTTTTGGTGAATAACTATAAAGTGCGGGGTTAAATTTTCCCCTCAAAATATAGTCTATGACATTCCCTGTGCAAAATGTTGTGATTGTAAATGTGACGGTGCGGATTCCTGTAGCGGACATACATACACTAGAAATAGATTAATGCACTATATCTATATATATATAATATATATATATATATATATATATATATATATATATATATATATATATATGACACATATATATACTCAGCTTTATATATTAGATAGCATTGACTAAAGGTCCATTCAGCTTCCTTTATTTCTAGATAGCAGGTACATGAAAGTATAGTAAAATCATGACCGATTCAGAATGTGTATACACTTTTTTTCAAGGCCTCATTTACATGTATACTATTGCTCAATTTATAAATAATAAATCTGTAGCTGTACTCACGGGAATAGCAATCAGCACCAAAGAAACCTGGTTTACAGCCACATACTCCTGGTCTAATGCAAACTTCATCTGTTTTGCAGCCATCAGACCCTTCACAAATTGCTGGGGAGAGAGAAAAGACATATTTACAAAAGGGACCAATTCATTATAGTTCTTGTAAACATATTAAAGGGGTTATTTCATGGTGTAAAATGAATTACACTGTAATGTATGAATAAACATTACAGTGCTGTCAGCCATAGTTCTGAGCAAATGACACGGCACAGCCAGGACATAGGAATATCATAGTGAGTAGTTCTCTCCATCGCTGTTTGTGTCATGTTGCTTTGTGAATTACTGCTAGCTTTATTAGTATTATATTATTGCATTATAGTGTTAGGAGTCAGAGGCAGACACTTCATTGGTGCAACCTATACATCTCCACCGGGACACAAGTGGTAAGAAGGCCACGTCACCTCCAAAATTTCAAGCAGCTTCTGTCACAAACATTTGCTATTTCATTCGGAAAAAAAAATTAACTCATTTAGAAATTGATGTCAGGAACACATCTCCAAAAAATTCGGACAGGGTTAACAGAAGGCTGGAAAAGTAAGTGGTACTAATGAAAAACAGCTGGATGGTCAATTTTTCACAAAGTTACACAACTGCATATAAAAAAAATCTTGTTAGAGAGGCAGAGTCTCTCAGAAGCAAAGATGGTCACAGGGTCTACAATCTGTGAACTGCATATAAAAATTGTGGAACTATTTCAGAAAAATGTTCCTTAACGTAAAATTACATTATTAAATCTTTGATTATCCCGCCATCTACAGTACATAATATCATCAAATGATTCAGAGATCCTGGAAAAATCCTTCTGCACAAGGGACAATGCCAATAGTCTTAATTAGATGGTCATCATCAGCAGCCCCTCAGGGAGCACTGCATTAAAAATAGGCATGATTCAGTTGTGCAAATCACTGCATGACCTCAGGAATACTTTCAGAAATTATTGTCTATGAGTAGGGCTCGCCGTACAATCAGGGGTTTACATAGAAATCATGGGGCCCCATAGCATAAGTTCATCCCCCCCAGCCAAATGCGTTGGATACTTGACCAGGATCGATGTTGGTCTCAATGCTGAGATACATGTGAGTATCCTACAAGATGACTTCCTACACTCAAGTACTATGGGTATGAAAAGGACGAAATAGTGTTCCAGCAGGACAACAACCGGAAGCATACTTTGAGATTGGTAAAGAAATGGTTCAATGACAATGAAGTAGAGGTGCTGGATTGGCCTCCACAGTGCCCAGACCTCAACCGAATCAAACACTTGTGAGCAGAGTTGATAAAAAAGTGAGTTTTCCAGTATGCGCCAACATTGGCAATGTGTAGAAGAGACCTGAGATCAGATTTCGATCAAGACATGCTTGAATCTGATTGAGAGCACGCCCTGAAGGGTTCAGTCAGTATTGAAAGCCAAAGGTGGATTTACAAAATACTAACAAAATGCTAAAAATTAAAATGTATGCAGTGACATGACAATCTGCATAACTAATTATATGTTAAATAGTTGGAAGTCAAATTTATGTATGAGATAGCCAAGATGATTGTTTATAAAATTAAGTTAGTCTCACATTCAAACCTATAGTGGATTGTGTGATACGAAGTCTGATAGTCAAAAGTTCAAAAGATTGTTACCCTTTTGCTTGTCAGTGCAATATTATGCACTTCCCATAGTCCTCCATATAATGCAATGCACCCCATAGTCCTCCATATAAAATAATGTACACCCCACAGTTCTCCATATCGTATAATGCACCCTATAGTTCTGCATATTGAATCATACACACCCCATAGTCCTCCAAATAGTATAATGCTCTCCCCAAAGTCCTCCATATAGTTTAATGCACTGCCCATAGTCCTCCATATAGAATAAGGTACATTCCATACACATCTGTATGGTATTATGGCCACCAGTGTACTCATCGATTGAAAAAAAATAAATACTCACCTCCTGTTGTTCCCCCACTGATCTGCTCTCCGTAGTGAGAGGTCTGCAGCTCTGCTCATCTCAGCACAGTCGGCACTTTGTAGTGAAGTCACCATGTTCATTTTGATGAGACATTGGACGCCGAGGGAGAATGCTGGAAGAGGGACCATCAGCGGAGTGTTCCCTCTTCCATTATTGCTTTCAACTGTATCGGCATCCATTTTTATTTATTTTATTTTTTTTCAATTTAAATGGAATAATCTTTAAAGGGAATCTGTCACCAGGTTTTTGCTACTTAATCTGAGAGTAGCATAATGTAGGCAAAGAGATTTTGAAACTAACCTTGTTTAACTTAGATCACTGTGTGCAGCCAATCTGATTTTATATCAGATTTGAGTGTAGCAGAGCTGAGTGAGCTTCCCCGCCTACACCGGACTTTCAGTAGAGATTGTGCATTGACTGTGAGGTGTCAATCTCAGCAGAGGGCAGGTGGGTCTGCTCTGCTGGTAGAGAAGTCCCACCAATGTTAATAACAGAGCAATAAACCCTTTAGTATGAGTAAACAATAGCTGGCACAAAGATAAGAGAAACACAGATGTTTTTTTCTTTAACCCTTGCAGCATGCTGTCCTCAGCTTACATTGCAAAATCCCGGTGACAGATTCCCTTTAACTTTCACATTCTGATCAGTTATCTATATTCTGTTGTGAAGACAAAGGGTGGTCCCACCAAATAATGATTTGATCTTAATTTCTCTTTTGCTCATTCATTTTCCATTTTAATTAATAAATATAAACTGTTAACACTTCTGTTTTTGAAATGATTATTTGCAGAATTGTTTCCACACCTGCCTAAAACTTTTGCACATTACGCCATCTTTCATTTATTTCTGAGAAAATCAAAACTACCTCCCGATGGGTGTCTCGCTAAAAACTAACAAGTAAAACCCACTTAATGGTTTGAGATGTATCGCTATACATAAGGTGGATGCATACCTGTGCAATTTTTGACAGCGTTATCCTAGAAATGTTCCTTCTCTAAATGTATTTAAATAATAAACTGACATTTAAATTGTTAATGGAATATTTGAATATTTATAATTTGATTTTTCTACACTAGATGTACTATGGTTATAAAGCTGTCACATTTCGTTGACTATTTGTTATAAATATTTCAACCAAACTATAATTTTAGGAGCGCTGGTGCATTTCTTTGTGTGCTTATTATATATCTACCTAGAGATTATTGTTAAGCTCGCTTAAAAATTATCATTTTCGGCAGCCTATCATCCTGTGTAAATAGGACATGTCCTGTCAATGTCAATGACAGAGCAATCTATTAACAGTTCTGTGCACATCAAAAGTGAAGCCACGTTGTCTAAACAGACCGGTTATTAAAGAAAGGTTTTCTCTGAAATGCCGCAGGGTTAAAACATACATGACTGCCATTGTCAAATACATGCTGCCTGTGGTTCAGGCAGGATGTATCCACTGTCAGGATCACCGTATGAAACAAAGGGAACAGCTATTTTTGGTTATTTTGATCTATTTGGGTTTTTAATTTTTTAGTTGATGTAGCTTGTGTGAGGATTTGTTTTTGGAAGCACAAGTTGTAGTTTTTAATGCCACTTATCAGTGGTACATATATGGCTAGCAGAGATTTCCAAATCACTGCATTTTTTGTATACTTTACATTTTACACAAAAAAAGAAAAAATTCAGCTCACCCAATCGTGTATGTTGTTGAGGCTTGTATTTCCAGACGGTGCAAGAAAGCAGAGAATCCGGCCCAAAAAATTCCAATGAAATTAATCAAGAAGGAATCCAGCATCCAAGTCCAGAAATATAATAAAATCCAAAACTTTATTTTATATAGAAAAAACACTCCATGTTAAAAACAAGATCCATGTGGCAATCACAGAGGACGCGTTTTCGGATTTCACATCCTTAGTCTACAGCTACCTAAAACATACTGGATCTAACTCAGAAATAAGAAAGTAAGTGATCGTGCGAGCGGACCTCAGCTGCAGGGGGCGGGGCCGGCTCTGAGGAGGGACGGGCCAGTGCTGAAGAGGGGCGGGCCGGCGCTGAGAAGGAGAGGGAGGGATTTATCTCCCTCTCTCCTCCGTTGCCAGCTATTACCATTCTCGCCCTGCACTCTCGGTACACCTGTGATACACATAGACTTGAATGGGTGCGAGAGAAACAAGGAACACATTACAGTCGCAGCATGTTGCAATTGTTTTCTCGATCCGATTAGGACTGAGAAAATAATCGCTCATGGTTGCTGACAGATAGGCTAATATTGGTCCGAGTGGAATGCGATTTTTTTATCGCACTCCATTCGCACCGATTTTCATGCAGTGTGGCTAAGGTCTAACTGATATGCATTTTTGTTACAATGAAATTCTCAATACAAATTCACCAGTATATGATTGGGGCAAACAAACTCAACTCATCAGTAGAACACAAAGGCAGAATAAGGGCATGAAGAAAAGCCCAAGATATGAGTACTGTATATTGTGCCCAAAAAATAATACTTTATTAATAAGTCAAAAATAAACAATATATCATACAGTATAGTGTAAAGAGAACCTGTCAGGTGAAATATGCAGCCAGAACCATGAGCAGTTCTGGGTGTATATTAGTAATCCCTGCCTAACTTTCCCTGTATACACTAGCATAGATAAAGAGATCTTTAGAAAAGTATTTCTAAAGATCTTTTACTGTATGCTAATGAGCGAGGGGATTAGTCCCCTGGGCGTCTGTTTCCCTGGCTAGTAGGCTCCATTAGCATGTTAGTACGTCCCTGTGGGAGTGCTAACATGCTAATGAATGCACAGGTTCAGAGGATGATCTCACTCACCTCTCTGCTGCCATCGCCACCCGACGCTGGATTTCGGCTCAGTACGCATGACCCCGGAGTTTCGGTCATGCGCACTACTTCATGTTGAAGCCAGGATGCGAACACCTGGCTTCATAGTGCGCATGACTGAAACTCCGGGGTCATGCGCACTGAGCATCGGGTGGCGATGGCAGCGGAAAGGTGAGTGAGATCATCCTCTGATGCTGCACATTCACAGGGGCGTAATACCATGCTAATGGAGCCGACTAGCCAGGGGAACTAACACCCAGGGGACTAGTCCCCTCGCTCATTAGCATTTGATATAAGATTTTTAGAAATACTTTTTCTAAAGATCTTTTTATCTATGCTAGTGTATACAGGGACGGTTAGGCAGGGATTAGCAATATGCACCCAGAACTGGTCGTGGTTCTGAGTGCATATTGTACATGACAGGTTTCCTATAAAAGCATGGTGCAGGGAACACAACACAAGGGAAACCTCAGTCAACTGCATGTTTTGAAAAAGTGAATGTGCTGCATAATCGATGTAAGAAACAGCATTATTGTGCCATGGAAAGATCTTCTTTTAAGTGGAACTAAAGACATGTTAGTCAAGGGTTAAATCCATAAACGCTAAACTCATATGCAGACTGGCTCCCAGTATGTCCCTGTCGCCACAATGCGCATTTTGCCCAGGGGGAGTTCGTGATAAAGAAAGGGCTAAACGTGTGATGAGGCGACGGAAACGTTGAGAATGGGTCTGCACCATGCTTTTAAACTATACTGTATGATATATTGTTTACTTTTGACTTATTAATAAAGTATTATTTTTGGGCACAATATACTCGTGTCTTTGGCTTTTCTTCATGACCTTGTTCTGTCTTTGTGTTTTACTGTTAAGCTGAGTTTCTTTGCCCCAAATATATACTAGTGAATCCGTATTGAGAAGTTCATTGTACTAAAAATGCATATCAGGTAGTCTGAAAATTAAAAAAAGAAATAGAGTTAGCAGTCTGAAAAAAAATGCAAGTTTTTAAACTCAAACTGTGTCAGGGTTGTGCTGCTGTTTGGGGCCGTCTCTTCTTTTATTGTGACCGCTCGTGCTCCTTCGGTGTTGATGAGGCAGAGAATGTGAGCGCATATGCGTCACCAATGGCGCGGGCGCGAGCATTTGACAAGTCAGAAGCAGGATGGATGTCTGATAGCAGTATGCTCATGCGCTAACTCTGATGCCATTTTAATGAAGAGTTCGTATAATACTTCAAGATTCTACTGCACACGCACCGACCATAACTATAATGGTGGTGACGGAGGGGAGAAATTTACATAACAGCCAGCCAAGCACACAAGGGAGGAATATTTACTCAAGACCCAATCCAAAAATTCTCACCCCGATGCTCAAGCCTCTGCCCCAATGAAGTCATTTCTGAAGCTTTGATTAAGGAATTTTCTGCAATCAAGCCTTGGATCTGAAGGTATGTGTTAAGGCTGTCCGCTAGAAGCGTCCTCCCTCTCAGGCAGGAGTCTAAGTGCGGAAAATGGGCTACTGCGCATGCATGGGCTGAGTCATCTCTGCCAGAGTCTAAATGTGCAAATCGAGTCACTGCGCTTGCGCGTGATGTGGCATCCTCAGATTGGCTGTTGGACGTCAGCTGCTTTGATGACGCGGCATCCCTGGATTGACAGATAGATGTCAGCTGCTCTGATGACGCGGCATCCGTGAATTGGCCGCTGGACGACTCCTACGCTGATTGGGGGTGAGTCGTGACTGGGCAATGCTTAGGTTATATTAGGAGTAGTATATACTGTAGTAATATACTACACCTCCATATAGTACACCTGTAATATACTACATCACTACACCCCTATATAGCACACCTGTAATATACTACACCTCCATATAGCACACCTGTAATATACTACACCTCCATATAGCACACCTGTAATATACTACACCTCCATATAGCACACCTGTAATATACTACACCTCCATAGAGCACACCTGTAATATACTACACCTCCATATAGCACACCTGTAATATACTACACCTCCATAGAGCACACCTGTAATATACTACACCTCCATAGAGCACACCTGTAATATACTACACCTCCATAGAGCACACCTGTAATATACACCTCCATATAGCACACCTGTAATATACTACGCCTCCATATAGTACACCTGTAATATACTACACCTCCATATAGTACACCTGTAATATACTACACCTCCATATAGCACACCTGTAATATACTACATCACTATACCCCCATATACTACACCACTATATACACCTCCATATAGCACACCTGTAATATACTACACCCCCATATGTCACACACGCTGCTCCCCATACAGCCTGCACCCCCATATCACACACACTACACCCCATACAGCCTGCACCCCCATATCACACACACTACACCCCCATATGTCACACACCCTGCCCACATATCTCACCCTGCCTGTACCCCGACTTACCCCTCTCAAACACTCTGCACCCCTTCACATCCTTCTGTCAGTCTGCAGCCCTCATATGCCACTCACCCTGCAACTCCATCTTCCCTCATATGCCACTCACCCTGCAACTCCATCTTCCCTCATATGCCACTCACCCTGCAACTCCATCTTCCCTCATATGCCACTCACCCTGCAACTCCATCTTCCCTCATATACCACTCACCCTGCAGCTCCATCTTCCCACATATGCCACTCACCCTGCAACTCCATCTTCCCACATATGCCACTCACCCTGCAACTCCATCTTCCCTCATATGCACTCACCCTGCAGCCCCCCTCCCCCTCATGTCCCCTCTTTTCTTATTACCAGTCATCATGTGTCCACATCTCCTTCAGGATTCAGTAACTTTGCTTTCTGCCCGGCATCCTGTGTCTCCTCCCACACAGTCACATGGGCGTGACATCATCGCAGGTCCTGCAAGATTAATTATTCCGTCTGCTGTGCTGCTTCTTCTCCTGCCGGGCGGGAACTTTTGAAATGACACACGCAGCGCAGTACTGACAACGTCAGAGCGCGCGCGTGTGTCACTGACAATTAGTGCCGGCAGGGAACAGAGGAAAGACTCCTGCGTTCCGCTGCCTGCACTGACTGCACAGGATCTCTTCCTGCTTGGCACGCTGCAGCCCGGCTCCACTGCACCGGCTGAAGACGGGCGGGCCGGTCACAGAGAGCAGGCGGGCCGGATGTGGCCCGCGGGCCGCCCCTTGCCCAGGTCTGCTCTAGCCTGTGATTGATTGCAGGCAGATGCGCCCCCAGCCTGTGACACTATCTGCCTGCCGTGCAGTCATCACGGCTCAGTCATTGTCTGCACAGCCAGCGGTCGTGCTCTATGGCCGCTGGCTGTGTTATGTAGCAGAGCTGAAGCTGCGTGGGACCTTGTGTGGATTACGCCGGACAGCAGGGTATTGGGGGTTAATAAAGAGGTGAAGGAGGGTGTGTGTTTTGTACTTTATTCCAAATAAAGGATTTATCTCTGTGTCTGTGTTTATTTACTTTCATTTACAGGTAAGTGTGATGCAGGTATCTTATAGATGCTTGTGTCATCAGTAACCTAGGGTTTAGTAGCAGCTGTGCACTGCTATTAAGCCCTTATTACCCCGATTGGCAAAGCTCCAGGCCAACAGGAAAAGCCAGTAAAGCATCGGGATTGTCACATCTAATAGATGCGGCAATACTGGGCGGCTGCGAGCTGAGAATACCAGCCCCCAGCTAGCTTTATCTTGGCTAGGTATCAAAATTAGGGGGGGACCGCACATAGTTTTTTTTATAATTATTTATTTAAATAATAAAAAAAAAAAAGCCGCATCACCGGCACAGCCGCACACACTTCTGACAGGAACGTGCATGTGTTTCTGAAACACATGCACGTTCACCATACTGACTTGCAGACACTTGCACTGCTTTCCCCGCCCACCGGCCATCCTGCTGCCTGTGATTGGTTGCAGTCAGCTGACACGCTGCCACTCAGGGGGGCACGTCTAACTGCAACCAATTACACGCGTCGGTGGGTGGGCAAAACAATGAATATTGAATTGTCGACTCCGGAAGTGAAAAGCGTGACCCGGAAGGAGTTGTTTGCCATGACCCAGCCTCGGGTGAATACACCGCGCGCGCTCCTACGCCCCTATTCTCTCCACAAATGTTTTTAATCTCCGGATTCTGGTCCCCATAGATTACATAGGCACCGGAACATGGAGCGGATTCGGACTTTTTTTTTCAATCGGGCAGTGATCCGCCGGTCCCAGATTTTGGCGGGTTCAATCAACTCTACTCACCACCTTTTATTTATAGCTACTGAGTAATATTAAGCGGGCAACCGCGCTGGTTAACTGTGGTTGGCATCCGCTGTTCCCCACATATATACCGGCAGCGATAGCATTGAGGTTACCACAGCTATCTATTAGGCTGCCTCTCCTCTACTGTGTAGCAGCGCTGGTTAAGCGTACTGCTGCACCGCACTTTATTATTTGTAGCAGGTGAAACTGTGCAGATTCGCATATAGTGGCTTTGCTGCATTCGCTTTTCTGTTCGCTCATCTTGGTGTGTGAATAGCACTGACCGTTTGCACCTTATTAATTTGAACCTTATTATACAGAAGTCTGCAGTCTTCTGTTCAGCTCTCTGGGCTCTTAGCAGATATATTCCATCTATAGCACAGTGAACCTCTGGTTGCCCTTGGGATTGTTTGAACCATCCTTCTCCTAAGCCGCCAACCCCGTAACAGTATGCTTGGATTCACAATCCTAGGTTCAGTATGGCACTGCCTGTACTTTATATGTGAAAAACCTGATGGTTGGTTCCCTTTAAGCTTCCCATTATATTTGTTTAAAAGGGGATTAATGTTGACCGATTCTCTTTAATATTAATTAGGACTGAGCTTTTCATTCCAAATAGTAGTAACGATAATGACCACCAAAGTAATTCTGTTAACTTTTCAAAATGTCCTTTCTTACCAGCTGTGCACTCTCGTCCTTCCTGTTTCCAGCCTGGGCAGCACACCAGTCCTTTGGTGACACTAAGGGAAGGGAGAAGCAGGAAGTTGATTAGTTTCATCATTTTCTTTTAGTGACATCCTGAAATTGACACTAGGCAGATGATGTGCAAACGGTGCTTAGAAAATCTGTTAAATGTAGATTATATTGTTTCACCCATCTAATAAGATGGACGCCGCTGAAGAAAGCACATACGGAGTCCATTTGAAGTCTATTTCTGTTATCGAACTCTATGGCTCCATCAAAGGTTCTGTCTGATTTCAGAACCCAGCAGACCCTGTGCTTAAAGGGAACCAACCAACAGGATTTTCATATATAAAGTAAAGCCAGTGCTATACTGGTGCTAGGATGCTGAATGTAACCATACCTTTTGTTCTGAGATTGGAGGTTTTATTTTAGAAATATGTGCCAGTAAAGCTTCAGCAATGCACTACTATTTGATTGACAAGTGCAATGGGGCAGAAATATGTTAGTCAGATCCTGCTATCTATTCCCACCCTTGTCTACTGCCTGGCCTTCTCCACCTGTCGCCGTCATAAACATTAATTACGGCGCAGGCAGACAGACAGAGGTGGGAATAGATAGACAGGGGCAGGAATAGATGCAAGACCCGACTCACATATTCCCTTCCTATTGCACCTGTTAATCAAGTAGCAGAGCATTACTGGAACCTTACTCGCACATATTTCTGAAATAAAACATCCAATCTCTGAACAATAGGTATGGTTACATTCAGCATCCTAGCACTAGTATAGCACTGGCTTTACTTTATATATGAAAATCCTGCTGGTTGGTTCCCTTTAAATACTGTGCGAATATGGCCTTACATGATTATTTACTCATTTTGCCTGAGTTTTTGCTCTTTTTTTCAGACTTGATGTAATGTTATAAAGTAACATGTTTTAGGGAATGTCTGGGAACCAAATATATTTTTAAAGTTTAGCTTTGACTTATAGGTTATGTAACCCAGAAGCCAAAACAAGCATCTTTATAAGCTTACTTATGTAATGCTATTAATACCACAGCGCTTTTCAGACATGTTCATATGAATGTTGTTACTGTAAAAAGAAAATTTTAGATCCCAAAGAGATAAAATAGTCAGGAATACTAATTTACGACCCCCTGTATATACACTAAATAGGTCACAAAGACTTATGTCATGTCTCATGTTTCATATATCTAATAACTGATGGACTGAGTAATATTTCTGAATTGAAATGAGGTTTATTGTACTAACAGAAATTGTGCAATCCGCATTTAAACAAAATTTGACCGGTGCAAAAGTATGGGCACCTCAACATAAAAGTGACATTAATATTTTGTAGCTCCTCCTTTTGCAAAAATAACAGCCTCTAGTCGCTTCCTGTAGCTTTTAATGAGTTCCTGGATCCTGGATGAAGGTATATTTGACCATTCCTGTTTACAAAACAATTCCAGTTCAGTTAAGTTTGATGGTCGCCGAGCATGGACAGCACGTTTCAAATCATCTCACATATTTTCAATGATATTCAGGTCTGGGGACTGGGATGGCCATTCCAGAATATTGTAATTGTTCCTCTGCATGAATGCCTGAGTAGATTTGGAGCGGTGTTTTGGATCATTGTCTTGCTGAAATATCCATCCCCTGCGTAACTTCAACTTCGTCACTGATTCTTGCACATTATTGTCAAGAATCTGCTGATACTGAGTTGAATCCATGTGACCCTCAACTTTAACAAGATTCCCGGTGCCAGCATTGGCCACACAGCCCCAAAGCATGATGGAACCTCCACCAAATTTTACTGTGGGTAGCAAGTGCTTTTCTTGGAATGCCGTGTTTTTTTTGCCTCCATGCATAACGCCTTTTTGTATGACCAAACAACTCAATCTTTGTTTCATCAGTCCACAGATCTTCTTCCAAAATGTAACTGGCTTGTCCAAATGTGCTTTTGCATACCTCAGGCGACTCTGTTTGTGGCGTGCTTGCAGAAACGGCTTCTTTCGCATCACTCTCCCATACAGCTTCTTTTTGTGCAAAGTGCGCTGTACTGTTGACCGATGCACATTGACACCATCTGCAGCAAGATGATGCTGCAGGTCTTTGGAGGTGGTCTGTGGATTGTCCTTGACTGTTCTCACCATTCTTCTTCTCTGCCTTTCTGATATTTTTCTTGGCCTGCCACTTCTGGGCTTAACAAGAACTGTACCTGTGTTCTTCCATTTCCTTACTATGTTCCTCACAGTGGAAACTGACAGTTTAAATCTCTGAGACAACTTTTTGTATCCTTCCCCTGAACAACTATGTTGAATAATCTTTGTTTTCAGATCATTTGAGAGTTGTTTTGAGGAGCCCATGATGCCACTCTTCATAGGAGCTTCAAATAGGAGAACAACTTGCAAGTGGCCACCTTAAAAATATTTTCTTATGATTGGATACACCTGCCTATGAAGTTCAAAGCTCAATGAGGTTACAAAACCAATTTAGTGCTTTAGTAAGTCAGTAAAAAGTAGTTTGGAGTGTTCAAATCAAGAAATTGATAAGGGTACCCATTGCACCGGTCAAATTCTGTTTAAATGCGGATTGCACATTTTCTGTTAGTACAATAAACCTCATTTCAATCCAGAAATATTACTCAGTCCATCAGTTATTAGATATATGAAACTGAAATAGCTGTTGCAAAAACCCAAAGTGTTATAAAGAAAAAAGGTTAACATTAATAGGGGTGCCCAAACTTTATCATATGACTGTATCTGATCAATTTTTGTCCTATCAAAAGAATATAAAAATAATTTTGTTTATGGGGGTTTATGTAAAATTGATCTGATTGCAACCTTTGATATCTGTCAGAAATATGATTTGATGTACATAAAATACTGCTAATCACACCGCCATTATAGGGAATACAAAAATGTTTTTTTTTATTGTTAGAACAAACCAAAGGACTAAAAATAACTAAAAAAAAATAAAATGGTAACAATCTAAAAACAACAAAACAGAAAAAAACTCTTAAAGAATAAAAAGTTGTAATATCGTGAAAGCTATAAAAAAATAAAAGTGTATATATAATTGGTACCATACTGTAAACTTAAATTATTCCGCACAATAAACAAGGTAACGTGAGAGGAGATTGCTGTTTGTATGGAATAAACAGTGATTAAAAAGTTATGTTATATGTTATTCTAACATGCTGTATATAAGAGCCCAGGCCGCTGTGTAGAACATAAAAATCACTTTATAATACTTACCTAAATGGTCGCTGCAGTGAAGTTGGGTCATAAGGGGTGTCTCCGTTCTCCAGTACCGTAGCCTCCTCTTTCGGCTTTCTTTGTCCTCCTTCTTCTGAAGCCAGGGTGCATGACGCATCCTACGTCATCCACACTCGCCGGCATTGAGGTCCTGCGCAAGCGCACTTTGATCTGCCCTGAGCAGGGCAGATCAAAGTATTGTAGTGCACCTGTGCGAGAGCAGCGAGTGTGTATGATGTAGTATGCGTCATGCACACAGGCTTCAGAAGGAGGACGAAGATGGCTGAAAGAGGAGGCGCCGGCACCAGAGAACGGAGATGCCTATATGGCCCAACTCCACTGCAGCGACCGTTTAGGGTAAGTATTATAAAGTAATTTTTATGTTCTACACAGCGGCCTGGGCTCTTATATATAGCATGTTAGAATGCTGTACATAAGAGCCCCGTGGTGCTGGCTGCAGCTTATAGGCCCCAAATCTGCTGACAGGTTCCCTTTAAGGTGGCCATTACTGTTTCATATGGTGATATGGTCACTGGATTAAAGGGAACCTGAGTGGATACATCCTGCCTGGACCACAGGTTGTATTTGACATTGGCTGCATGATTTCAGCCATGTATGTTTGACACTGAAATGCTGTGGCATTTCAGAAAAAATCTTTCTTTAACAATCGTCCCATTTCAATACCTTCACTTTTGATGCGCACATAACTGTTAATAGATCGTTCTTTCATTGATTTTGATATTTGCACAGGATGATGAGCTGCCGAGAATTATAATTTTAAGCAAGTTTAAAAATAATCACTGAGTAGATATGTAATAGACACACAAAAGGCTACTTTACACACTGCGATATCGGTCCCGATATCGCTAGTGTGGGTACCCGCCCCCATCTGTTGCGCGACACGGGCAAATCGCTGCCCGTGCCGCACAACAGCCGTCACACATACTTACCTGTCCGGCGACGTCGCTGTGACGGGCGAACCGCCTCCTTTCTAAGGGGGCGGTCCGTGCGGCGTCACAGCAACGTCACTGAAGCGTCACTGAACCGCCGCCCAATAGCAGCGGAGGGGCGGAGCTGAGCGGGACGTAACATCCCGCCCACCTCCTTCCTTCCTCATAGCGGCCGGGAGGCAGGTAAGGGGAGCTTCCTCGTTCCTGCGGCATCACACGCAGCGATGTGTGCTGCCGCAGGAACGAGGAACAACTTCGTTACTGCTGCAGTAATGATTTTTAAGAATGGACCCCCATGTCGCCGATTAGCGATTTTGCACGTTTTTGCAACAATGCACAATCGCTTATCGGTGTCACACGCAACGGCATCGCTAATGTGGCCGGATGTGCGTCACAAATTCCGTGACCCCAACGACTCCGCATTAGCGATGTCGCAGCGTGTAAAGCCCGCTAAAGAAATGCACCAGTGCTTCTAAAGGTATAGTTTAGTTGATATATTTATAACAAGTAGTCAACATAATGTTGCAGCTACTATAACCATAGTACATAGTACAAAATCTAATTCTAAATATTCAAATATTTCATTCACAACTTAAATATACATTTATAGAAGGTACATTTCTAGGAAAACCCTGTCTAAAATTGCACAAGCATGTATCCACCTTATCTGTAGCAGTACTTCTCAAACCATGAGATGGATTTTACTTGTGAGCTATTGGCGAGACATAGTTGGGAGGTAGATTTGATTTTTCAGATATAAGTGAAAGATATAGCGCTGTACATAAGTGTTAAAAAAATTCTACAAAGTAAGAATGATTTAAAAAAAATAGAAGTATTAATAGTTTATATGAAATTATTTACAAAATGGAAAGGGAACGAGCAAAAGAGAAATCCAAATCATATCATTATTCAGTTTGACCACCCTTTGCCTTCAAAACACCATAAAAACTTCTCTTCTTCCAGGTTCACAAGCAAACAGTTTTTGAAGGAACCAGGCAGGAAGGTTGTTCCAGACATCATAGAGAACTAACCACAGATCTTCTTTGTGGGCTTGCGTAAGTCCTTCTTTCTCTTCATGTAATCCAGTCAGATATTATTATGTTGAGATCACGTGTGTTGGGTGCCCGTCTACTATACTTTTCTAATACCAATATCGTCAAAGTGTCTGCACAGTTAAACATGGCAGTTGGCAGGGCCGTAACATTCACGGTCATAAAGGTCACGACCATGATCAGGCTAAAGGGTGCCGGGCTTGAGGGTGGATTGGTCAAGGCAACCTCAGCGCCTTCTCTGCTGAAAGTGCTTCCCAGAACGCACCTCCAGCTGAAATGCATTACAGCGCAGGGACCTGTTGGGTCCCTGCACCACAATACACGTCGCCAGCCAAACTAAGGCTGGCAGCTGACATCAGTGTGTCCATGACTGGGGACACATGGCTGTGATGTCATGCGTCACCACAACAGGCTTACCAATGACAGCTACCAGCTACTGCATTGGCTACAAGGATGCTCTGTGATATGGGAATCGGGGAAGATGAGTAGAATGTTTTTTGGAGGTTTTTTTGTGTTAGAAGCAGAACAGGAAACATATATAAAAGGAAAAGGCCCAGGATAAGGACATAGATACTAGAATGGGGGAAATATTTATCAGCTTTGGATTTAGGATGGGGACATATTTAAAAGGAATTAGCCAATGGAAAAAGACATATTTACCAGGATGAGGGACATATTTACCATGAAGGGGCAAAGGATAAGAACATATAGTGGGTGAAATAAGTATTGAACACATCACCAATTTTCTAAGTAAATATATTTGAAAAGGTGCTATTGATATGAAATTCTCACCAGATCTTAGTAACAACCCTTTCAGTCCACACAGGCAAAAAAATGAAAAACGTATTGAACACAAACAGAAAGGGAGGTGCAAAAAGCCATGGAAAGTAATTTCCATGCAATCTATCACTAATTAGAAATCCTGCCACTTATTTAAAAATGTCAGCTGGTTCAACTGATGGCCTATAAAGAGGTGTCTCATTACCAAGGTGCCACACAGGAAACATCTCAGGATGGGTAAAACCAGTGAGATGTCTCAAGATCCTGACAACCTTATTGTTTTGTTACAAAACATACTGATGGCATTGGCTACAAAATTTCTAAACTACTGAAGGTTCCAATAAGCACTGTTGGGGCTATAATCTTGAAGTGAAAAGAAAATCAAATCACCATAAACCGGCCATGACTAGGGGCTCCCTGCAATATTTCAGACAGGGAAGTGAAAATAATTATCAGAAGAGTCCAAGAGCCAAGGTCCACCTGTGAAAAGCTACAGGAAAACTTGCAATCAGCAGGTATAATTGTTTCAAAGAAAACAATAAGTAATGCACTCATCCTCTATGGCCCTTATGCACTCACCATGCAAGACTCCATTGCTAAACAAAAAGCATGTTCAAGTTCATTTAACATTTGTTCCACAACATTTAAACAAGCATGTTAAATACTGGGAGAATAAAGTCAGATGAACTCTTTATATTCCATAACACACAATGTTTGGAGGTCTTTAACCCATACCAACAGTGAAGTTTGGAAGTGAGAACATCATGGTGGTGGGGCTGTGTCATTCTTGATTAAAATCTTCTGCCATCCACCAGGATGATGAAAATAAAACAATCGTGGACATTTTAGTAAGCAATGATCCCAAACACACAGTCAAGGAAACTCTCAATTGGTTTCAGAGAAAAAAAATAAAGCTGCTAGAGTGGCCGAGCCAATCACCTGACCTGAATCAAAAAGAAAATTTATGAAAGGAGCTAAAGCTCAGAGTCCTTAGAAGGAGCTCACAGAACCTCTGTTCCCTATCCAATATCTCAAACTCACATCTTCCACTGTCTGACTACAACCTACGAGCATTCTCTTCCCTCTTTTCTGCAAGTACGCAACCTTTCACACCCTCTCAGAAATATGAAACACCTTGGTTTACATTCACTTTCTCAGTTCCTTCTCCCTCTTGCAGACATTGCATCTTTACACGATGCAGATGCTGCAGCCACTTTATACAACACCACCATCTCTGCAGCTCTCAAATCGGCCGCCCCCTCACGCATTCCAAAACCTGCACAATCAAAAGGCAACCCTGGCACACGAGCCAGAATAAAGAATTGAGACAGGTTTCCAGGATCGTTGAGGTCTTCCACCGAGCTCTTCATCACATACAAACAGACCCTCACCATTTTCAAGTCTGCACTCACTGCTGCAAAACAAGCCTACTTCTCATCCCTCATATCCTCTCTATCTCATAAGCCTAAACAACTATTCAAAACTTTTAATTCTCTCCTCTGCCCCCCAGCATCACCTCCCTCTCCTCTCATGTCAGCTGAAGTCTTTGCCTCTTTCTTCAAGCAGAAGATTGACAACATCAGAGCAAGCTTTGGCCCACAATCCCCACAGTTCCTCCTCATAACTACTCAGCCTTCTTCCTCCAAATCAAGCTTCTCCACCGTGACAGAAGATCATCTTTCCACTCTACTCTCAAGATCATATGTCACCACCTGTCCACTTGACCCACTCCCATCCCACTGCATCCCCAATCTCACCACAGTCTTCATCCTAACCCATCTCTTCAATCTATCACTAACAACTGGTGTATTCCCTTCATGCTTTAAACATGCCTCCATCACACCCATCATCAAAAAGCCCTGTCTTGCTCCCATGACCCTTCCTCTGTGTCAAACTATCACCTCATATCACTTCTCCCCTATGCCTTAAATCTACTGGAACAGCATGTTCATCTTGAACTGTCCTCACACCTCTCTCCCTCCTCCCTCTTTGACTGGTTACAATCTGGCTTCCGACCGTATCATTCCACTGAAACTGCCCTTACTAAAGTCACCAATGACCTACTAACTGCCAAAGGCAAGCGACACTACTATCACCTCCTCCTGGACCTGTCCTCTGCCTTTGACACAGTAGACCATTCCCTTCTACTAAAAATTCTCTCATCTCTGGGCAACACAGACTTGGTGCTATCTGGGATCTCCTCATACCTAACCAACCGAACTTTCAGCGTCTCCCACTCTCACACCACTTCCTCACCTCACCCACTATTTGTCGGTGTCCCCCAAGGTTCAGTTTTAAGACACCTGCTGTTCTCCATCTATAACTTTGGCCTGGGACAGCTCATAGAGTCCCACGGCTTTCAGTATCATGACTACACTGATGATACGCAGGTCTACCTCTCTGGATCTGACATCATCTCCTTACTAACTAGAATTCTTCAGTGTCTGTGGGCTATTTCATCCTTTTACTCTGCTCGATTTCTAAAACTGAACATGGACGAAACAAAATTCATTATCTTTCCTCCTCCTCAATGAACGCCCCCAACCGACCTATCCATCAATCTCAATGGCTGCTCACTTTCCCCACTCCCATGTTCTCGCTGCCTGGGAATAACTCTAGACTCTGATCTTTCTTTGAAGCCACATATCCAAGCCCTCTTCACCTCCTGCCACCTCAACTTAAAAATATTTCCCGGATTCGTACATTCCTTTCCCAAGAAGCTGCAAAAACCCTACTGCATGTCCTTATTATCTCCTGCCTGGACTATTGCAACCTCCCGCTCTGTGACCTCCCTCCTAACAGTCTCGCACCCTACAATCAATTCTAAACTATGCTGCCCGACTAATCCACCTGTCCCCCCGCTACTCCCTAACCTCTCCTCACTGCCAATTCCTTCACTGGCTTCCCATTGCCCAACGACTCCAGTTCAAAACCCTAACCATGACCTACAAAGCCATCCACAACCTGTCTCCTCCCTACATCTGTGACCTAGTCTCCCGGTACATACCCGCACGTAACCTTCAATTCTCACAAGATCTCCTTCTCTACTACGCTCTCATCTCCTCTTCCCACGATTGTATCCAAGATTTCTCCCATGCCTCCCCCATACTCTGGAATGCTCTTCCACAAGATAGATTCTCACCTACCTTGACAAACTTCAAAAGGAACCTGAAGACTCACCTCTTTTGACAAGCCTACAAACTGCAGTAACCCTCAGTCTGCTATAGCGCTGCACGACCATCTCTACCCTCACCTACTGTATCCTCACCCATCCGTTGTAGGCTGTTAGCCCTCGTGGGCAGGGTCCTCTCTTCTCTTGTACCAGTCTGTGCCTTGTTTTGTTTATGATTATAGTACTTGGCCCTACTATGTGTACCCCTTTTCACATGTAAAGCGCCATGGAACAAATGGCGCTATAATCATAAATGATGATAATAATAATAATAATTATAACCTTCAGGATTTGAAAAGTGTTTATGCAGAAAAATAAGCCAAAATCACAGCTAAGCAATGCATGCGACTAGTTTCTCAATACAGGTGGTGTCTTGAAGCTGTCACCAAAAAGGCTTTTGTACAAATTATTAATTACATTTCAGAAACCTTGTTCAATACTTTTTCCCTGTTTCAGTTGTTAATATTGCATATCACTTATTTATGGACACCTATGGTTTTATTTCTTTGCCTGTATGGATTAGATGTGTTGTTTCTGACATCTGGTGAGAATGCATGTAAATAGCAACTTTAAAAATATATTTACTTAGCATACCGGTGACATGTTTAATACCTATTTCACCCACTGACCTCAGAAAAGCATGGAGTCAGAATCCATAATAATCAAGAATAATAATTTTATTATGCAGAGATAAAAACATACATATAAAAGACAATCAAGAAATATATGTAAAAAATGGGGGGAATATAAAGTGCAGAAAGGAATTGTATACATCACCTTGAGGGCATGGTAAGGATGGGGTTTTCAGTATGAATCAAAAAGGTATATATATATATGAAGCTAAAAATATGTGTTGTACTATGCCCGGCTCCATATGCAACAAAGATTGAATAAATATATAAAAAGAATGTCAACCAATATCAGTATTGCACTTAACCCAGTATGCAATATTTTCACCTGTGATACAAGTATAAATACAAAATATAAATATATATAAGCATCACAGGAAAAAAGGGGGGGCAAAATTATAATAGCTAGGCTAGAAGATCAAATGTGAAACACAAAAGAGCAGCAAAACCTGTGGTAAATGCCCCCTGAAGAAGCCCAACACGAAACGCACGTCGGGGCCGTGTGTTGTTTACATTCCTGAGGCAGGAAAATATGGATAAGTTGGATCCCTTTATTAGCTGATTCAATAACACTTTTGTTGTACTGGACTGCCCTCCAGTGGCCGTGGGCATTTACCACAGGCTTTGCTGCTCTTTTGTGTTTCACATTAGATCTACTAGCCTAGCTATTATAATTTTGCCCCCCCTTTTTTCCTGTGATGGTTATCTATAGTTATATTTTGTATTTATACTTGTATCACAGGTGAATATAGAGCATACTGGGTTTAGTACAATACTGATATTGGTTGACATTCTTTTTATATATTAATTCAATCTTTACTGCATAAAGAGCCGGGCATAGTACTACACATATTTTTAGCTTGAGATATATATATATATATATATACAGTGCCTACAAGTAGTATTCAACCCCCTGCAGATTTAGCAGGTTTGATAAGATGCAAATAAGTTAGAGCCTGCAAACTTCAAACAAGAGCAGGATTTATTAACAGATGCATAAATCTTACAAACCAACAAGTTATGTTGCTCAGTTAAATTTTAATAAATTTTCAACATAAAAGTGTGGGTCAATTATTATTCAACCCCTAGGTTTAATATTTTGTGGAATAACCCTTGTTTGCAATTACAGCTAATTATCATCTTTTATAAGACCTGATCAGGCCGGCACAGGTCTCTGGAGTTATCTTGGCCCACTCCTCCATGCAGATCTTCTCCAAGTTATCTAGGTTCTTTGGGTGTCTCATGTGGACTTTAATCTTGAGCTCCTTCAACAAGTTTTCAATTGGGTTAAGGTCAGGAGACTGACTAGGCCACTGCAACACCTTGATTTTTTCCCTCTTGAACCAGGCCTTGGTTTTCTTGGCTGTGTGCTTTGGGTCGTTGTCTTGTTGGAAGATGAAATGATGACCCATCTTAAGATCCTTGATGGAGCAGCGGAGGTTCTTGGCCAAAATCTCCAGGTAGGCCGTGCTATCCATCTTCCCATGGATGCGGACCAGATGGCCAGGCCCCTTGGCTGAGAAACAGCCCCACAGCATGATGCTGCCACCACCATGCTTGACTGTAGGGATGGTATTCTTGGGGTCGTATGCAGTGCCATCCAGTCTCCAAACGTCACGTGTGTGGTTGGCACCAAAGATCTCGATCTTGGTCTCATCAGAACAGAGAACCTTGAACCAGTCTGTCTCAGAGTCCTCCAAGTGATCATGAGCAAACTGTAGACGAGCCTTGACATGACGCTTTGAAAGTAAAGGTACCTTACGGGCTCGTCTGGAATGGAGACCATTGCGGTGGAGTACGTTACTTATGGTATTGACTGAAACCAATGTCCCCACTGCCATGAGATCTTCCCGGAGCTCCTTCCTTGTTGTCCTTGGGTTAGCCTTGACTCTTCAGACAAGCCTGGCCTCGGCACGGGTGGAAACTTTCAAAGGCTGTCCAGACCGTGGAAGGCTAACAGTAGTTCCATTAGCCTTTTACTTCCGGATGATGCTCCCAACAGTGGAGACAGGTAGGCCCAACTCCTTGGAAAGGGTTTTGTACCCCTTGCCAGCCTTGTGACCCTCCACGATCTTGTCTCTGATGGCCTTGGAATGCTCCTTTGTCTTTCCCATGTTGACCAAGTATGAGTGCTGTTCACAAGTTTGGGGAGGGTCTTAATTAGTCAGAAAAGGCTGGAAAAAGAGATAATTAATCCAAACATGAGAAGCTCATTGTTCTTTGTGCCTGAAATACTTCTTAATACTTTAGGGGAACCAAACAGAATTCTTGCGGTTTGAGGGGTTGAATAATAAATGACCCTCTGAATAAACTTTTCACAATTTAAAAAAAAAAAATAAAAAAAGAAATAACATTCTTTTTTGCTGCAGTGCATTTCACACTTCCAGGCTGATCTACAGTCCAAATGTCACAATGCCAAGTTAATTCCGAATGTGTAAACCTGCTAAATCTGCAGGGGGTTGAATACTACTTGTAGGCACTGTATATATATATATATATTATATATATATATATATATATATATATATATATATATATATATACCTTTTTGATCCATACTGAATACCCCATCCTTACCATGCCCTCAAGGTTATGTATATAATTCCTTTCTACACTTTATATTTCCCCATTGTTTAAATATATTTCTTGATTGTTTTTTATATGTATGTTCTTATCTCTGCATAATAAAATTATTATTCTTGATTATTATGGATTCTGAATCCATGCTTTTCTGAGGTCAATTGATATAGGAGTTTTTCCATTATATGGTTGAATATGTTTTTTCGGATGATATTGATTCTATTTCACCCACTGTATATACCAATATGGGCGACATATTTTCCAGGAAGGTGCCCAGCATGGGGGACATTTATACCAGGACGGGGGACATATTTACCAGGATGGGGCCCAGGATGGGAGACTTTAGTACATCATGGAGGACACAATGAAGTTGGAGCAAAACTTATGTCTTTATAGAATTTAGAAAGCTACATAATCTGTAAGGCAAGTCCTTCTCAACATTGGCTCCCACATCAACTAATATATCACAGAAATATGTATATGTAACGCCCCACGGGGCAGGCAGGGATTTTAACCCACTTATTGCCGGGCCGGGAGTGCAGATCCTCTGCGTTGTCACGGGGTGGCCTGGCCGGGTTCCATTGTCCCAAGGCGTATAGCAAGTAGGATTAGAGGGTGGCAGGGAGGATGGAGGTAGGAGTCAGGGGTTTAGGAAATTCTATTAGGATCGTGGGGACACAACCTGTGGTTACGCAGCCAGGGATGGGGGCTGCCACTGCAGGGTCTATCACCAGGGCAGATGTTGGGGAGCAGCCGGGATGGTGTCACTCCCCACAGGCGGAGCGGGATTACCCCGGGAGGATGGCGGGGGTGGTGCTAGTCCCCGTTGGCGCCGCAGCGATGGGCGCCGGCGCCAGTTAAAGAGAGGCAGAGGCAGGGGCTGCGGTTCCAAGTCTTTTTACTCACAAGTTGTTCAGGCGCTGCCCCAGAGTGCCGTCCTCTGCCACGATGGGCTCCAGCCGATCCCGGATCTGTTGACGGTCACTGCCAATGCCGATGAAAGTCTTTTAATGAAGTGTCCCATGGTTGCTGTGTGGAACCTGGGCCGGGCTTCCAACTCCAAGCCACGGGCCCACAAACAGAGAGGAGCATTAACTCCAGTTGTCAGTGCTAGGTGTTATCCAAGCTAAGCCCAGGAAGGTTTTGTCTAAAGTGTGGTGGTTGCGTCTACTTCTACCCCATGTGGTGCCCGCCCCTGGTGGTTGTCCTAGTGACTGGGGAAGTCCCATGCTTTGTGATGGCTGGCTTCTCTGTCTGCGCTAGTCCAACCCCCTGTGAGTAAGCAACTACTGTGTGTTTTGTGAATGCACTGACAGGTTAACCCCCTCCTGACCCGGGATAGATATTACCCCTGAAAAGTGGTGTAATACCCTCTGGCATCTGAAGCCCAGGGGCGCTACATATACGTCTGAACGTATAAGCCACTGAGCACAGATACGTGCCACATCAGCCTCCACCACTATACACTAAAACTTCCGACAAGCCGAAGTGCTGTGCAAAAGCCTCTGCTACAATGGCCAATAAATCATCAAACCTCACTCCTCAGGGTCTGCTCCTTAGAGGAGATAATCATATATTAATTCAACATCCAAGCTGGTAAGTGCCAATAGGTATGCAATGGAGCCCCCTTCTTGTTACCAACGACCTGCCAGAGTACATAGCTCTAAACAGCACTAAACTAATTATAACCTTTTTCTAGCATAAAAAACTAACTCTGCATAAACATATAGCTACTCATAAAACAGTATATATATTTACCGAAAATAGGGATGGAGGGTGGGCAACCAAATGTCCTTACTATAAAATTCTGTCTCAAACCACCAAAAACATGAATATCAACCCGATTTTTGCAAGGTCACTGTTTTCTACAAAATAGCTTGTCACATACATTGATGTAACATCATGGATGTCAGTGTACGGCTGTGTTACATTGTATATTGAGCGGTGTCTGAAATCTGAGAAAGTCCAGAAATGGAATTCCCTATTGTTGGAAAGGAAGTGTTGTTGAATACAAACAGGATATGGAAACAAATGTACACAAGCATGCTATAACTGTGCGCTTCAGAATTCACAATGCAGATGACCTGTACAATTTTACCAAAGTTCTTATATAATTGGTTCAATATTGATTTGAGGTTTGATATTTATTTACTTACAGAGAATATTGGCATTTTTTTATTTTGTTGCATTGTACATTTTTGTGACTAGTGTATTGAGCAACTGAAGGCGATTGTTGTTTTGTCATCATGCGGGACTAAATCACAGTTGCTAATAAGCAGGTAAAGGCCGCTTTACACGCTATGACATCGCTAAAGCGATCTCGTTGGGGTCACGGAATTTGTGACGCACATCCAGTCGCTTTAGCGATGTTGTTGCGTGTGACACCTGTGAGCGATTTTGCATGATCGCAAAAACATGCAAAATCGCTCATCTGTGACAGGGGGGTCCATTCTCGAATATTGTTGCTGCTGCAGTAACAATGTAATTCGTCGTTCCTGCGGCAGCACACATCGCTCCATGTGACACCGCAGGAACGAGGAACATCTCCTTACCTGCGTCCCGCCAGCAATGAGGAAGGTAGGAGGTGGGTGGGATGTTACGTCCCGCTCATCTCCGCCCCTCCGCTTCTATTGGGTGGCCGCTTAGGGATGTCGCTGTGACGCCGCACGGACTGCCCCCTTAGAAAGGAGGCGGTTCGCCGGTCACAGCGACGTCGCTAGGCAGGTAAGTAGTGTGACGGGTCTGGGCGATGTTGTGCGCCACGGGCAGCGATTTGCCCGTGTCGCACAACCGATGGGGGCGGGTACCCACACTCGGTACTGATATCACAGCGTGTAAAGCGGCCTTAACTCAGAAGTAAGAGCCAATATGGCAGCACTTCCCATTGTCAGTTTCTTTACGTAAAAACACAACTGAATAGAAAATTTCCCTTTCAGTAAATCAAACACAACTGAAAAACGTCTGTTCAAACTTGTCAAATATGGATTATCATGTCTGCATTTTGGGTAAAAGTCTTTCAAGTTTTTTGAACTTTTATATTGTTTAGTACCAGATCCTTAGCAGTGGTAAGTGTAGTAAGAGGTTGGTGTATGCCTGTTACTAATCGATCTTAACTCCAGCCGCCAGGTTCCACCTCTTTGTTCCCTGCCGGCTGGCTTCTTCTGCTCCTATCCGCCTTGAATTACCAAAGCAACCCCTCTCTGTCATTCCCCTGGGTGGTTTAAGGCCAGTTCAGCCATCTGTAAGCTACCTGAGTATTCAGATCAAGTACATTATGCCGGCTACCACGTACTAGCATCCCACATGAGCCGCTAATTAAATCCAGTTCTGTTATTTTAACAGGCTTTGCTTTATATCCCTTAATTAGTGCCCCCTAAATCTTAAGTGTTCCATAATGCTTTCCTCACACATGGCTCTGTGTATCAAGGTGCATTTTTGCACACTATCTCAGTTGTATTAAAGGGAACCTGTCAGGTGTAATATGCACCCAAAACCACAAGCAGATCTGGGTGCATATTACTAGTCCCTGTATACACTAGCATAGGTAAAGAGATCTTTAGAAAAAGGATTGCTAAAGATATTTTATCATATGCTAATAAGGCCAGGGACTAGTCACAAGGGCGTTACTTCCCTTGGCTAGTCGCCCCCCTTAGCATGTAAGCACACCCATGTGGGTGTACTAACATGGTAATGAATGCGCAGCGACAGAGGCATGGTTGATCACACCGCTCTCTTCTGCCACTGTACCCAACACTGGATTTCGGCTCAGTGCGCATGATCAGAAGTCCCAGACTTCCAATCATGCGTACTATGAAATCGGGTGAACGCGTCCCGGCTTCAAATTGGTGTAGTGCGCATGAACGGAGGTGCCAGGGATGTTCTGATCTTGGGCACTGATCCAAAAACCAGCTGTGGTAGCAGAGGTGAGTGTTACCATGCCTCTGATGCTGCGCATTCATTAACGTGTTAACACAACCACCAGGGTGTGCTTACACGCTAATGGGGCCGACTAGCCAAGGGAAATAACGCCCTTGTGACTAGTCACTGGCCTCTTTAGCATATGATAAAGGATCTTTAGAAATACTTTTTCTAAAGATCTCTTTATCTATGCTACTAGATACAGGGATGGTTAGGCAGGGATTGGCAATATGCACCCAGAACTGCTCGAGGTTCTGAGTGCATATTGCAGCTGACAGGTTCCCATTAAGGTATCTAGTTGCATGTCCATGTCTGTTGTTCTTCGTTGTTCTTCGTTGTTCTACATTATATCTAGCATATCCAGTTTAGTTGTTCCACGCAATCACAGGTGGCAACCCGCTAATCCAGCTCTTCTGCTCTTCATTCTGTCCTGCTTATCCAGCTCTGCTGCATTTTAAATCTCTGACACCTTTGGGCCAGCTGCTCATCCAGGCCTGTGGATTAGTAAATCCACCTCAGCAGGTAAGTCATAACAACACCCAGCAGGCTAAGATGTGGCTATAATGCTTCACTTATTCTTATTAGCTGGGCATTTTTTTACACACCCATAAAGCCATTCATAAAAAGTCATTGATTTACACTAATTTCCTTACAATCCAACAGCGGCTTTGGCTCTCATGATGCAGCCGATAACGTCTGAACTTTGGTTGCATACTTTGCGTGCGATGACCACTACTTATGACCCTTTCTTAATACTAGAAAGCTGTAAATTGGATCATCAGCAAGTCATCCATGTATATAAGAAATAACCACCATTAAATTCCACCAACATTTCTGATACCACAGATTAGTTAGTTATTAATCTCTGAGTCACCAATCTCATGAGACAAACAAAATTGAAAAAGCAATCCTCCAATAAAGGGCCTTAGGCAGGATGAACTGGCCTTGTGGTTATTATGGTAATTACCAGATAGGCTGGTCCAGCACAGTGCCACATAACCTGCAACACTTTTAACAGTATTTATACTGCTAACAACTAATGCGGAACAGAGAGCCATCAGCTCCCTGCACCACCACCTAGGAATGCTCCACGCTCGGGTTGGACGTGTAGTGCAGTAAATATTAGTTTTTTCGTCGTCTATTTTTATTCTTTGCTGGGCACATGGGGGCATTAATATTACCATAAAGAGGCATACTATGAAGCATTATAATATAAATACACACTGGGACATTATAGTAAGGAGGCATATTGGGGGGTAAACATGCACAATGTGGGCATCTCGTTTTTTGTGTTACTTGGTAAAAGCAGGAGACTGGAAGAGGGGTTCCTACTATTTTATTCTCAGCTTTTTGTCTGAGAGCATGTGGAATTTCAATTTACTGGCTCCTTTCACTTGATGTTGGTGCTGCGTGGCAGCCATTGTGGCTGTGGCGCTGTGCGTGTGGGTTGGTGTGAACTGGAACTGTGGGTACTTTGATTTGCAGCATGTGGGGCACTGCGGTTGTTACACCTGCCAGTGTGGTAACGCTTCGATGGTTAGAAGTCACCGACCCACTCAGAGGTTTGCCGTGACGGGGCGGTGGGCTTCATACAGTCTGATCAGAATGATCAACCAAGATTCTCATGTTCCATTTTGTACATTTGCACTTAGCCAGCCCAGCAATTTCCAGATACCTGAAGATGCCTTGTTCATCTGTACAAACAATTATACACAAGTACAAACAAGATGGGAATTTCAGCCATGTTACCGCTCAGGAAGATGATGGGTTCTGTGTACTAGAGATGAAAGTGCTTTGGTCAGACATGTGCATATGAACTCAAGAACAAAAGTAAAAGACCTTGTCAAGATGCTGGCGGAAGCTGGCAAAAATTGTGTCATTATCCACAGTGAAAAGAGTACTGTATCAACATGGGCTGAAAGGCCACTCTGCCAGGAAGAAGCCATTACTCCAAAAGAAACATAAAAACATCAGATTAATGATAGGAAATGCACACAGGAACAAAGGCCTTAATTTTTGGAGACATGTCCTGTGGTCTGACAAAACTAAAATGGAACTGTTTGGCCATAATGACTATTGTTATGTTTGGAGGAAAAAGGGAGAAGCTCTGAAGCCTAAGAACACCATCCCAACTGTGAAACACAGGGGGGGGTGCAACATCATATTGTGGGGTTGTTTTGCTGCAGGAGCGACTAGTGCACTTCACAAAATAGATGGCATCATCATGAGGAAAGATTGTGTGACAATACTGAAGCAACATCTCAAGACATCAGTCAGGAACTTAAATCTTGGGAGCAAATGGGTCTTCCAAATGGACAACGACCCGAAGCATACTGCCAAACTGGTTACAAAGTGGCTAAAGGATAACAAAGTCAATGTTTTGGAGTGGCCATCACAAAACCCTGATCTCAGTCCTATTGAAAATTTATGAGCAAAGCTGAAAAGGCAGGTGCGAACAAGGCGACCTAAAAACATGGCTCAGTTACACCAGATCTGTCAGGAGAAATGGGCCTAAATTCTTACCAACTATTGTGAGAAGCTTGTGGAAGGATATCCAAAACATTTCACCCAAGTCATACAGTTTAACAGCAATGGTACCAATTACTAATGAAATATATGTAAACTTTTGACTTTGCAGAAAGTAATAAAAGTTCCTTAAAACATTTATTCTTTCATTATTCTGGCATTTGGCAAATATACTGTAAATAATTTTGGTAATCAAATTGACCTAAAACGGGAAAGATTTATTCTGATTTCACGTCAAGATAGTGAGAACATGCATATGTGTCTTTTTAGATAGTGTATGTAAACTGGTTTCAACTGTATGCAGGTATATGGTATATACAAGTGCATTTCAATAAATTAGAATATCATTAAAAAAAAATATTTCAGTATTCAATATAAACAGGGAAACACATATATTATATAAAATCATTACACACAGAGTGATCTATTTCAAGTGTTTATTTCTGTTAATGTTGATGATTATGGCTTACAGCCAATGAAAACCCAAAAATCATTATCTCATAAAATTAGAATAATTACCACAAAACACCTACAAAGTGCAGAGACTTCCTAAGCGTTTAAAATGGTCCCTTAGTCTGGTTCAGTAGGCTACACAATCATGGAGAAGACTGCTAACTTGACAGATGTCCAGAAGGCAGCTATTGACACACTCCACAAGGAGGGTAAGCCACAAAAGGTCATTGCTAAAGAAGCTGGCTGCTCAGAGTGCTGTATCCAAGCATATTAATGGAAAGTTGAGAGGAAGGAAAAAGTGTGGTAGAAAAAGGTGCACAAACAACCAGGATAACCACAGCCTTGATGGGATTGTTAAGAAAATGTGATTGAAAAATTTAAGGGAGATTCACAAGGAGTGGACTGCTGCTGGAGTCAGTGCTTCAAGTGCACCACATACAGATGTATCCAGGATATGGGCTACGACTGTCACATTCCTTGTGTCAAGCCACTCATGACCAATAGACAACACCAGAAGTGTCTTACTTGGGCCAAGGAGAAAAAGAACTGGACTGTTGCTCAGTGGTCCAAGGTGTTGTTTTCAGATGAAAGTAAATTTTGCATTTCATTTGGAAATCGCAGTCCCAGAGTCTGGAGGACGAGTGGAGAGGCCACAATCCAAGCTGCTTGAGGTCTAGTGTGACGTTTCCACAATCATTGATGGTTTGTGGAGCCATGTCATCTGCTGGTGTAGGTCCACTGTGTTTTATCAATTCCATAGTCAGCGCAGCCATCTACCAGGAAATTTTAGAGCACTTCATGCTTCCCTCTGCCTACAAGATTTTTGGAGATGGAAACTTCATTTTCCAGTAAGACTTGGCACCTGTCAACACTGACAAAAGTACCAATACCTGGTTTTATAATCACAGTGTCACTGTGCTTGATTGGCCAGCAAACTTGCCTGACCTAAACCCCATAGAGAATCTATGGGGTATTGCCAAGAGGAAGATGCGAGACACCAGATCCAACAATGCAGACGAGCTGAAGGCTGCTATCAAAGCAACCTGGGCTTCCATAACACCTCAGCAGTGCCACAGGCTGATCACCTCCATGCCACGCCGCATTGATGCAGTAATTCATGCAAAAGAAGCCCCGGCCAAGTATTGAGATCATTTATTGTACAGACTTTTCAGTAGGCGCCAACATTTCTGAGTTTTTTCAGTTGGTCTTATATAATATTCTAATTTTCTGAGATAATGACTTTTAGGTTTTCATTGGCTGTAAGCCATAATCATCAACATTAACAGAAACAAATCACATGAAATAGATCACTCTGTGTGTAATGACTCTATATAATATATGCGATTTTCTTTTTGTATTGAATTACTGACATAAATTAATTTTTTAATGATATTCTAATTTATTGAGATGCACTTATATGTGTTTAATATGAGAAAATAATATGCACCTGACCTAATGTTTCCTTCTATACTTCGGTTCATTAAATAATGTAATATTGTAATAAACCATTATGGATACAGTCATTATCATACTTTTTACAGATAGATTTTGCAGTGGTTAAAGCCTTGAAGTGTTCCCCAGCATTTTCCTGGAAATACAGTCTGATAACCTGAAAGTGTCTGGAGATTGCAATATTCAGATAATAATGTAATTCAGGCAACTAGACAATTATATAATAGCTGTTATCAGTGCTTACCTATCAGATTTACAGACATTTTTTCCAGCAGGATCTAAGTCCTGAGATTCCACTCTTTGTATCCAGGTCCAGAGCATTAGCATCACCATCAGTATCAGCTTTCTGCTGTGATTGAACATCTTTAATGTACTGTTACATTGAATAAGTTTGAAACCAGTAGAATGAGATCCTAAAAAGGCTGAAAGATAAGCCAGGAGCTGCCATAGAGTAAATCCATCGTAGTCACAGGATGAGTGGTCTTTTCCCTGCACTATCCATCCCAGTGTGAGTGCCCTTTCATCGAGATCAAGATCCTTCTTGATTTTTTTTCCTGAGGAAGTAAAGGAGGGGAGGCAGAATTCCTGCTATTGAATCTGTCTAGTGGGAGGGGGAACAGTGACACAGGATCTAAAGAGCAGTAAATGCCAAAATATTGAATAGTGTATGTGTATATATATATATATATATATATATATATATAGCAATAGCGGAGATACTGCCAGTGCAGCCGGTGAAATGGGTCTCCTGAAGAGCCGTCAATAATGAGGGCAATCTGGCCTGTTGCTCGGAGCCCAGGGAATGGCCAAATTGTCCTCATCGTAAGTGCATTGCTTGTCAAGGAGCAATCCCGCAGCTCCGCTACACAATGCAGGCTGAGGAGCCACATGGAGTCCATCTGACTTCCTCCTGCCTGGCGCTTTCTCTGTGACACAGGCGTACATCTTGATGATGTCAGAAAGTCACACGCTTGTGTCATTTAGAAAGTTCCCGACATGAAAAAGAAAGCAATGCTTGGGGAAAACAGATGGAGAGATCAGTGATTTAAAAAAAACAAACAAACAAAAAAAAACCTGAGAAGACCATGAGGGGGGGGGGGGATTGGGATTGGAGTAAGGGATGGATGAGGGACTTCAGGGCCTTTTAATGAACAGAAGAAGCGGAGAGTAGGACAATAGATATGGATTTAAAATTAATTGGGTGGTGGAGGAGAGAGAGGCTTTGAGAGAGTACTCTCCATCCTACAAATAATTATATGGCACTCATAGTGTCCTCTCCACCTGACAATTCATTATATGGCCCTGATAGAGTCCTTCACACTCTACAATTAATTATATGGGCCTAATAGCATACTCCCCAACCTATAATTCATTATATGGCCCTCATAGCATCCTCCCCATCCCACACTTCATTATATGGCCCTGATAAAGTCCTTCACACCCTACATTTCGACCATACGAATACCATTTTTTCAGTTGGTCTTATATAATAATCTAATTTTCTGAGATAATGTCTTTTGGGTTTTCATTGGCTATGAGCTATAATCATCAACATGCTTCTTTAGCAATGACCTTTTGTGTCTTACCCTCCTTGTGGAGTGTGTCAATGGCTGCCTTCTGGACATCTGTCAAGTTAGCAGTCTTCCCCATGATTGTGTAGCCTACTGAACCAGACTAACGGACCATTTTAAACGCTTAGGAAGTCTCTGCACTTTGCAGGTGTTTTGTGGTAATTATTCTAATTTTATGAGATAATGATTTTTGGGTTTTCATTGGCTGTAAGCCATAATCATCAACATTAACAGAAATAAACACTTGAAATAGATCACTCTGTTCATAATGACTATATTTAATATATGTTTCCTTTTTGTATTGAATTACTTTAATAAATTAACTTTTTTATGACATTCTAATTTATTGAGATGCACCTGAAGATGTGAAGCACATACTAAACAGGGCAACATTAAAGAGAATCTTAAATATATACACATTTATTTATATACAGTATATTATTTTTTTTCTTTAAGTTGTTAATTTTTTAGCTCTTAATACAACCAACAATGCAAGAAGAAATAAAAGAGAAAACCCAACCTTGTTTACCTATATTCTTGAGCTGAACTATGGTTTTGTGTGAAAGGGTTGGTCCACTACTCGGACCACTTCTTTACAATCACTGTTTCCCGCAAGTAAAATAATAAAAGCCCTCCGGTGCAGGCACCGTTCCAGTGGTCTCGGCATTGGCTCTCCAGTGATTGAAAAGGGGTTGTCCAAGTAGTGGACAACCCCTTTAAATTATATAACTTATTTTTCTTATCACACTTGAGTGCAGAACACCTAACTCCACTCAGCAAACCTCTCTTGAAGTCTCTGGCACCCCTTTCAGGAGCTTTGTAAGGTCGGGGCCACACGGGGCACTAGTGCGATGCTTGCATGACACTCGGCTCGCGCTGGCAGCATAGCAGGAGCTGAGTGTCATGCTAGGATCCCTTCGACTGCGGTCTGACTGTGCGAGCGGACCTCAGCTGCGGGGGGCGGGCCGGCGCTGCGGAGGGGAGGGAGGGATTTATCTCCCTCTCTCCTCCGTAACCGGCTAGTGCCATTCTCGCTCTGCACGCGCAGTACACCAGAGTACCGCGAGTGCAGTGCGATTTTTCTCTCACCCCATTCACTTGAATGGGTGCGAGAGAAATTAATCTCGCATTACAGTCGCAGCATGCTGCGATTGTTTTCTCGGTCCGATTAGGGCTGAGAAAATAATCGCTCATGTGTGCTGACACACAGGCTACAATTGGTCCGAGTAGAATGCGATGTTTTATCGCACTCCACTCGCACCGATTTTCTCGCCGTGTGGCTTAGGCCTAACAGAGATTTCCATGGTTAAGCAGCTGCACTCCAGCCTAAGATTACTATGCACAGTGCCAAACTTAAGCTGCAGTAGTGTAAAGTATACCGCCATTAGACTCTAAAGCAAAACATTTTCTCTAGAATGGTGAATTATGATTTACTATTGTCATGACTCGGTTTAGGGATTTGATCCAGTGACCTGTGGTTTCGTGGTCGGTTTCTCGGTCTGCTGAGCTATTTCCTTTTCTTCCCTGGCCAAATACTGATGGTTCCTATGGTCTTTGTTTTCCTTTCTTGGTTTGCTTCTCTCCAGGTGTTTATCATTTTCCGTTATTGTTTACCCTATTACATTCTGGGTTGGGTTATATTTGTACACATCTCACTGTATTTCCTTTCTAGCTATATCTTTATGTGGACTTGTTTCTGGAAGTCCCAGCCCTTCAGCTAAGAGGTTTGCCTTTGAAGTAAAGACCAGTTGAGTGTCTGCGGTGAGTCGATGTATTTTCCTTCTCAACATCAAATCCTTTCACCTTATTTGAACTTGTTTCAGTCTATCTCAAACTGGTTTCTGTTTGTTCCTGCACACCGTCTTCTCCCCTTGTAGGCAGTGTGTGGCAGCCTCCTCTTTGGTCCTCCAGGAGACACAAGAAACCCCTCGACTGCCTTTTAGGGAGCCAGGTCTGAGTTGGTTCTGTTAGTGGTGCAGCTAGGGTCTTTTAGTCGGTACAGGGACACGTTGCGTGAGGCCACTCCTTCCCCTATTCCTTTACCCATGTGTGTGAGTACTTTATTTCGTAACACTATTTGGCAGTATAAAAGACAGATAAAAAAAGAAAGAGAAACGATAGATAAAAACAACCTACTATAAAAATGTGTATAAAGGATGGGAGTGGGGAATGTTATGGAGCTGGCTTTGGGTTTTCTCTAGATTCTAATTTCTAGTTAAGACTAATGTTAATGCAACAGTATACAAAGATATTTTCGATAATTCTAACCTTCCAACTTTGGGGTAACATTTGAAGAAGTTCCAGCCCCTACATGCAAAACGAGGTCCATAAAAACATGGGGTGTTGAGGAATTCAAATGGTTTGAATAGAGCCATGAACAAAATTCCCATAGACACACTCCAAAATCTTGTGGGAAGCCTTTCTAGAAGAGTGGTAGTTGATAGTTAATTCTCATTGTTTTAAAATGAAATGGCTAATGAGGTCTTATAGGAAATTTGGCACCAGGTTTTTGTCACCTTATCTTAGAGCAGCATAACGTAGGGGCAGATATCATGATTCCAGCGATGTGTCATTTACTGAGCTGTCAAGTGTGGTTTTGATCAAATCACTGTTTAATCAGCATAAGATTATCATTAAAGGACTACTTGCAGGGGCGTAACTACCACGGTCGCAGCGGTCGCCACTGCGACCGGGCCCGGGAGGTTAGGGGCCCGCCCTGAAGATAAACAGCTGATCGTGTCAGGGAGCGAGAGCTGCATTACTTCACTTGTAACTATACTATACGATCTCTTTTACAAGTGGCCGGCTCCGCCCCCTCCAGCCTCTTTACCTGTGACCTCGGGCTGACTGCCTGCCGCATCATCTACTCTTTTACAGCCAGGGTATGGAGACAGTGACTGGCTGCTGTTTGTGACTGTGGATGCATGTCGGGCCGGCAGTGCAGGAAATGAAGATTCAGGTCAGGACTGGAGGCTGCAGACAGTGGCCGACACAGTTACAAAGTTTGTGACTTGTTTGTGAGGCTCAGCCTCTGCTGCCTCCCTCTCCCATTAGCTCTGTAGTAATGGGCAGCCATGTGCTGGACAGGGTCAACAGTAACTATAATGCAGAAAAGTGGATCTGGCCCTTTTTGCATTATATCTTTATTATAACATGTAAAGATTCACCAAGCTGCCAGTGCTTGGAACACTAGAATCTGGGGGGATGGGGGATAAGGGACTGAGGCTGATCTATGAGTTGGTGGGGGTCACAACCCACAGAATCAGTGCCATACAATGAGTGTAAGCAGTGGGGGACGCATTTGGAGCAGTTTGTTGAAGGCAGCCAGGTCCTTTGCACTATATATGGCTAAATGACTGTGCACTGCTGAGTGCTATTACACTGTAACGCTAAGTGCACAAGATGGAGATTTGTTTGCAGAAATTTCTGCATCAAGTCTGCATCTACTGGCAGGAGAAATGCTGCAGCAAAAACAAAGGGTTTTGCCACAATTTGGTGCATTATATGTATTTTTGGTTTCGTTTTTTTTTCCCATTACTTTTAATGGGGAAAACGCAGCATAAACACAGAAAGAATTGACATGCTGCAGTTTTTTTTTCTACAACCAAATCTGCAAGGAAAAGATCCTGAACGTGTTCACAATACTTCAGAATTCTCATTTACCATATTTTTCGCTTTGTTAGACGCACTTTTTTCCCCTGAAAACTGGCGGTAAAATGAGGATGCATCTTACAAAACAGATATGGCTTTATGAAGGCGGCGGTGATCGAGCGGGCTCATAAGATGCGCTCAGAGGTGTCGCGTGGACAGCATTGATCTGCGGGCAGGCGGGCTGTGAGGGTGTCTCAGCGGCGGGTGCATTGAGCTGACTGCAGGCTCAATTGAATCGCTCACAGTTCACGCGATGAACTTCAAGAAAATGGCCACAGAAGCAGCGCTTGCGCAGATTGACACAATGGACTTTAAGAAAATGGCCATGGAGTCCTATCTACGCACGCGCCACCTCCGCGGCCATTTTCTTGAAGTCCATCTCGTCAAACGCGGATGATTCAATGGAGCCGGCAGTCAGCTCAATGCACCTGCCGCCGAGTTGCCTCCACAGACTACCCGCCGCCATGACACCCTGTGTTGTGACACCTCCACAGCCCGCCCGCAGATCAATGGCGGCCGCTGCAACAACCTTGAGCGCATCCTGTGACCCTGCTCCACCACCACCGCCCTGGTAAGCCATAGCCGAGGGATTCAAATGCGCCCATGGCTACACCCCGAGCCAGAGCATCGCTGACCCTCCTGAGCCGCAACACCCCCTCCTCCAAGCCTGCAGAATCGCGACCCTCCTGTGACCTTCCCAAGCCACTACACCACTGCCGCTCCCCCCTGGTGAGCATTAGGATTAAGACGCACTGGGATTATAAAATGGACCCTCTTCAACATTAAAACTTATTTTTTCCTATTTTCCTCCTCTAAATCTGGGGTGCATCTTATGCCAGAAAAGTATTTTATTTTTCATTTTATAAGGATTTCCTGCAGCAGCATTTACTGAACTGTACACTGACAAGCTGCAGAATTTATGCTAAACTGTGAACTGTATATATATATATATACCTGTCCTCATGGGTGTAACTACCGCGGTCGCGATTGCGACCAGGCCTCGGAGGTCAGCGGCCCGCGGCCGCCCGGCAGATCAGCAGCCAGCTCCTTTATGTGAGAGGAGCTGCGCTGTTCTGCACCAGACCACGCGGCGGCTGCTATATGACCCAGTCGCCGCTGCTGACACCGGGCACCCCCTGTCTGGTGTCAGCAGTGGCGTCACCGCGCTCCCGTCTCTCACCGCGCTCCCGTCTCTCACCGCGCTCTGCTTTGATATTGCATAGAGTGGCCGGCGCCGCTCTATGCATCATCAGTCTTCCCCTGTGTCTGCGCGGTGACATCCCTCCTGTGCGACTGCTGTGTGTGGTGAGAGCACAGAGCACAGGAGGACGCCGACCGGAGCCACGGGGGAACGATGACAGAAGTGAGGACGGACAGCGGTGAAACAAGTAGAGGTGAGGACAGAACTGCAGTGGAAGGAGGAGAGGTGAGTACTTGTTTTTTTAATTTTTTTTTTTTATAAATCAGTGAGTACACGGGGAGGCTGGCTGCAGGACACATGGAGTCCTTGGGGGGGCCCTGGCTGCAGGACACATGGAGTCCTTGGGGAGGCACTGGCTGCAGGACACATGGAGTCCTTGGGGGGGCCCTGGCTGCAGGACACATGGAGTCCTTGGGGGGGCCCTGGCTGCAGGACACATGGAGTCCTTGGGGGGGCCCTGGCTGCAGGACACATGGAGTCCTTGGGGGGGCCCTGGCTGCAGGACACATGGAGTCCTTGGGGGGGCCCTGGCTGCAGGACACATGGAGTCCTTGGGGGGGCCCTGGCTGCAGGACACATGGAGTCCTTGGGGGGGCCCTGGCTGCAGGACACATGGAGTCCTTGGGGAGGCACTGGCTGCAGGACACATGGAGTCCTTGGGGAGGCACTGGCTGCAGGACACATGGAGTCCTTGGGGGGGCCCTGGCTGCAGGACACATGGAGGCCCTGGGAGGTGCTGGTTGCAGGACACATGGAGTCCTTGCGGGGGAAATTGGTTGCAGGACACATGGAGTCCTGGGGGGGGGGGGGGCGTGAGGCTGGCTGCATGACTCATGGAGGCCTGGTAAGGGGCTTGCTGCATGACACATGGAGACCCTGGGGGGGCTGGCTGCATGACACATGGAGGTCTCTGGGGCTGCATGATACATGGAGGTCTATGGGGCTGCATAATAAACATGAAGGACACCTTATACATGGACTATATAAGTGCATTGTACATGGAGAAGTATGGGGCTGCATAATACAATATGAAGGTTTATGGGGCTGCATTGTAATACATATAGAACTATGGGGGCTACATTATAATATATGGAGGCTACTTTATATATGGAGGACTATGGGGGTGCATTATAAAACATGGAGGACTGTGGTGCAGTATAATACATGGAGAACTATGGGGTGAATTATAATACATGGAGGACTATGGGAAATGCATTATAATACATGGAGGACTATGGAAGGGTATTCTAATATATGAAGGGTTATGTGGGACCCTTTATACTATATGGAAGGCTATGTGGGGGCCATTATAGTTTTTGAAGAACTATATACGAGGGGGGACAAAGATACAAACATGGGATGGGAACGTTTTATGCTGAGGAAAAAAGGCTCTTTCCCTCAGCACCCAGATTTCCCATGCTCTGATATGGGAAAGCTGGGTGCTGAGGGAATGATGTATAGCAGAGCATGGGAAAGCTGGGTGCCGAGGACAAGATGGATATCAGAGCATGGGAAAGCTGTGTGCTGAGGGTAAGAGCCAAGTGTCAGCATCATAATCCTGTACCCCGAGTGTCAGTGTCAGTGTCATTATCCCGTACCCTAAGTGTCGGTGCACGTACAGGGGGGGCCCCGGTACAAATTTTGCACCAGGGCCCATCAAATTCTAGTTACGCCACTGACTACTTGTGTGCTGCCAGTTAGTCCAGCATATTCATGAGCTCTGTAAAACTGCTAGAGCTGCAGCAGTGGAAACATTAATAATCTTTACTTTTATATAGCGCCAACATATTCTGCAGCACTTTACATACATCAGCAACACTGTCCATATTGGAGCTCACAATCTAAATTCCTTATCTGTATGTCTTTGGATAGAAACCAGAGAACTGGGAGGAAACCCACGTAAACACGAGGAGAACATTCAAACTCCTTGCAGATGTTGTCCATTGATTTTATCAAAATGATAGCAAGCAGCTCAGTAAGTGACACATCGCTGGAATCAGGGCCTCTGTCTCTATATTATGCTGCTCTCAGATAAGGTACCAAAATCCTAATGACAGAGTCCCTTTAAGGCCGGAGTCACACTTGAGGGTGATACGCTCGTAACTCGTGCGAAGTTTCATCACCCAGCATTGCCTGCCTCTCTCCCGACAGGAGCGTCACAGCTAAGTAGAAATACATGCAGCTGACCAGCTCTTGTTAGGGTAGTAGCAGGCCATGCCGGGTGATGCAATGTGAGACTCTCACGAGTCACAAGCAAGTGTGACTCCGGCCTAACAATCAGTCTCCACTAGTGTTGAGCAAGTAGTTAACTATTCGGACTCGCTATGCTGTCTGCAAGTACTGTCCACTACTCGCATATTCGTTACAAGTAGCGGGCGCAATGTAAGTCAATGGGAAATACTCGCTAAGTATGGAGTAACCCGTAAGCTGTACTATTCGCTACTCACACGAAAAGTACGGCTTTCGGGTTACTTGCTACTTAGCGAGTATTTCTCATTGACTTACATTACGCCCGCTACTCATAAATGAATACGCGAATAGCGGACAGTACTCGCTAACAGCATAGTGAATGCGAATAGTTAACTACTCACTCAACACTAGTCTCCACATAATTGTGGCCATGTAGTGCAGATCTGTGAATTCAATATATCAAACTCGAAAGACTTGTAAGGTGCATGATCATGTTCTTAGGAACACTTGGTTCACAATAATCTTGCGGTGTAAACAGGCAGCCGATCACCCAATGAAGGAGCAGTATAGACAGGTTTTTAAACAACGGCCAATCGGTAAATATTTGGTGCCATTTGATGGCACTATTTGGTTTATGTAAATGGACCCTTAGTAGCTAAACTTGTGGGCTGATAGTTCCATTATGGCATTGGATGTCTCCAAGTAGCTTTGCATGTTCCTATCATTATTGTTACTACTCCGTCTCCTTGTCATGTTTTACGGCCACAGTAGTCAGCAGTTTTGTAGGAAGCACCTTTTTCCTGCGTATATCAGCAGATCAGGCCGGGTCTTCCTGGCAGTCGCACACTGTCCTTTGAGCTCTGCACATTAGATTGTTTCCTCTAGTCCCTCCAGTCTTCAGACCTATGAATGGTCCAAAACTAACATCTTACCTCGAAAGAATACAAATTCTGAAGCCACAAAGAAAATAAATTGTGGTCTAAATATAGTTATGGATAGTCCGCTGTCCGTGTAAGGAAATAAAATGCATGGACTGTATTATCTGGTGATTCAAGCAGACTTTAAGGAAAGCACAGGAAGTGTGTCACTCACCAGGAAGTGGCTGCCACCATCCTTTGTTTTATTTGTGAAAGCGTTGTATTACCGGGTACAAGGCATGAATCACTGCGTGTGACTCAGTGAGGACAAGTATACTTCTTTTTTTTTTTTACATAGTTACTTAGGTTGAAAAAAGACCTAGGTCCATCTAGTTCAACCTTCCTCCACCAGTTCTACATTTAGTCACTGTCATTTATAACCAACAATGTTGTGTGTAGTGAGGAAATCATCCAGCCCTTTTTTAAAAGCTGTTATAGTATCTGCCATTACTACCTCTTGTGGTCGGCATTCCACAGTCTGACTGCTTTAACGGTAAAGAACCCTTTCCTATTTAGCTGTCGGAATCGCTTTTCTTCCACTCGCAGTGAGTGGCCCCTGGTCCTTAGTATTGTCTTTGGAAGAAATAAGTCATGTGCCAGTCCTTTATATTGACCACACATGTATTTATACATATAAATGAGATCACCTCTGAGATGTCTTTTTTCTAAGCTAAACATATCTAACTTTTTCGACCTCTCATCATATGGGAGGCCTTCTATTCCTTGTAATAGTCTAGGTACCCGCCTTTGAACTGCCTCTAACTTCTGAATGTCCTTTTAAAAATGTGGAACCCAAAACTGGTTCCCATATTCCAGATGTGGCCTTACAAGTGATTTATAGAGGGGTAACAATACGTTGGGATCACGGGATCTAATCTCTCTTTTTATACACCCTAAAATCTTGTTTGCTTTTGCAGCTGCTGCTTGACATTGAGTGCTGCTGCTCAGCTTATTTGTAATAAGAATATCCAAGTCCTTCTCCTGTTCTGTAGTCCCGAGTTTACTTCCATTTAATGTATACGCAGCTATAGGATTACTCCGTCCTAGGTGCATTACTTTACATTTATCAACATTAAATCTCATTTGCCAAGTATCTGCCCATTCTGACATCTTATCCAGATCTTTTTGTAATATTGTACTATCAAGGTCAGTTTTTAATATCCTACATAGTTTGGTGTCATCAGCAAAGACTGACACTTTACTATCAATCCCATCCACAAGGTCATTAATAAAGAGATTAAAAAGAATCGGTCCTAGCACAGACCCCTGCGGCCCCCACTGCTGACCATGGCCCATTTAGAGAATGTACCATTTATGACTACTCTTTGTTTCCTATCTTTTAGCCAATTCCTTACCCAGTTGCATATAGTTTCCCCTAGTCCTTGCTTCTGGAGCTTTAGTATAAGGCTATTATGTGGTACAGTATCAAATGCCTTTGCAAAGTCCAAATAAATCACATCAGCTGCATTACCAATATCCAGGTTTGCACTTATCCCCTCATAGAAACGACCCCAACATGTTGGTTAGACATGACTTATCTTTCATGAATCCATGCTGTTTGTCAGTTATTATATTATTTTCTGCAACATATTTTTGCATGTCATCCCTTAAAATGCCCTCAAAAACTTTGCATACTACTGATGTCAGGCTTACTGGACGGTAGTTGCCTGGATCCACCCTCTTACCTTTCTTAAATATCGGTACCACATCAGCAATCCTCCAATCCTGAGGCACCAACCCTGTTACAAGCGAGTCTATACTATATATAGTATAGTGTATATACACTGTGTGTGGAATGATTAAGACAGGGAGCATTCTTACCATATCTTTATGCAGATATTACAAGTTGTATAAACGTGAATGCTTATTGGATTAAGTACCAGAATGAGCCAGTGTATTGAGTTGTGACATCTGGTGCTCCATGAAACGCTGGAGATGCTGACAGGTCACAAACCACAGTAGGCCAACTGGAGTGGCAGCAATAATAGAAGACGGTGGCATGTGAGTATAAGACAGCGGTCAGGGGACTTGGATACAAAGGGAATCTGTCAGCAGGCTTTTGCTACCTCATATAAGAGCAGTATGATGTAGGCAAGGAGATTCTGAATCTAATGATGTATTACTTAGATTACTAGCTGAAGCCGGTCTGACATAGATTTAATTTTTTTTTATAAGTAGCAGAGCTCTAGGAGCTGCCCCCGCCCACACCAGGTGCCTTATTATGAGGAAGTTTTTTAACATGAGTGCTCTTCTCATATTTAACCCCTTTACGACCAAGAACGTACCGGTATCTCCTTGGTTGTATAGCAGTAATCACTGACAGCTGCCGCGGTGAGCCGGCAGTGATCCCTGCACATCTTTGCTGATTTGAACAACAGACATGTGGGGCTAACAGGCGCGGGTGGATCCGCGATCCACCCACTCCTGCTTGCCACTTAGATCATGCTGTCAAAATGTGACAGCGTGACTTAAATGGCCGTGGTGGAGATCGTACACAGTCACGGGAGATGATAGTTGCCATGGTAAGGAACGAGTCATGTGATGACTCCGGTCGCTATCATGACATATTTCCTGTGTGAGCCCGACAGAGGCGCGGCTTTTACAGGAACGCTGCATTTCTGCTGATCAGAGATGTGCAGCTCGGGCTTTATCATGGCTGGGTATCAAAATTGGGGGGACCGCACACCATTTTATTAAAATTAAATAGGTAAAATAAAATAAAAAAAAAAGTCACATGTGGTTTTTCTTATTTTGATAGGCAGCCTAGATAAGCACAGGGCTGGGGGTTGCACCCTGTAGCCATATGCTGTATTGGGTACCATAATATGGGGGGACTCTACATCAATTGTTTTATTTAGGCTAGGTTCACATTTCCGTTGTTTTGCATCAGTCACATGCGTTGCTTGAAGCTCGTGACTGATGTGTTGTACAACGGGTGACACGAATTGGAATTCATTGTCACGAGAAAGCGGATTCCGTTGTAAAACGAGTGATCGTTCACAATAGCCAGCCGCCGGCTTTTGAGAGCGATCAGCTGATCGACCGTCTATTGTGAACGATCAGTTGATTGCTCTCATAAGCCGGCAGCCAGGCTTTTGAGAGCGATCAGCTGATTGCCCGGCGGCCGTCTTCTGTGAGCGATCAGCTGATCTCCCGGCCGCCGACTTTTGAGAGCGACTGATCGCTCTCAAAAGCCGGCGGTCGGGAGATCAGCTGATCGCTCACAGAAGGTGGCTGCCGGACGATCAGCTGATCGTTCGGCCGCCGAGAGAGAGCATGCACAGCGAAATCAAAAGGATTCCACTGCTCAAAAAAACGTTACATTAAGGAATAACGTTTGGAACTCCACTCTATGTCTGAACTGGGTGCAAAAAACCCAAAAAACATCACTATGGGGAGATAAGGTATGCACACCAGTGACTATGGAAGGGGAATACATGGAATAGCAGAAACTGCTGTGTGAATACTGACATGATAAATTCAATAGCTGTTTGTAAGAATGAAATGTGAAAAATGGAACCTGCATTACTGCCATGAATATATGAATAAAGAGAAATTTAGCTACTGAATTGATCAATGCAGAAGAGCCCCAACACTACGCCAAAGTATTTCTCTACGTTGGGGTCCCTAGCTTGTGTGTGTCCTCTCATGCAGTTAAAAAACTTACCGTGTATGGGACGCTGAGACCCAGGCTATATATGCGTATAATGTGGATTGGCAATAGGTGTGTATGGGGAGGGTTCACAAACGAAAAACTACTAACATTAAGGAATAACGTTTGGAACTCCACTCTATGTCTGAACTGGGTGCAAAAAACCCAAAAAACATCACTATGGGGAGATAAGGTATGCACACCAGTGACTATGGAAGGGGAATACATGGAATAGCAGAAACTGCTGTGTGAATACTGACATGATAAATTCAATAGCTGTTTGTAAGAATGAAATGTGAAAAATGGAACCTGCATTACTGCCATGAATATATGAATAAAGAGAAATTTAGCTACTGAATTGATCAATGCAGAAGAGCCCCAACACTACGCCAAAGTATTTCTCTACGTTGGGGTCCCTAGCTTGTGTGTGTCCTCTCATGCAGTTAAAAAACTTACCGTGTATGGGACGCTGAGACCCAGGCTATATATGCGTATAATGTGGATTGGCAATAGGTGTGTATGGGGAGGGTTCACAAACGAAAAACTACTAACATTAAGGAATAACGTTTGGAACTCCACTCTATGTCTGAACTGGGTGCAAAAAACCCAAAAAACATCACTATGGGGAGATAAGGTATGCACACCAGTGACTATGGAAGGGGAATACATGGAATAGCAGAAACTGCTGTGTGAATACTGACATGATAAATTCAATAGCTGTTTGTAAGAATGAAATGTGAAAAATGGAACCTGCATTACTGCCATGAATATATGAATAAAGAGAAATTTAGCTACTGAATTGATCAATGCAGAAGAGCCCCAACACTACGCCAAAGTATTTCTCTACGTTGGGGTCCCTAGCTTGTGTGTGTCCTCTCATGCAGTTAAAAAACTTACCGTGTATGGGACGCTGAGACCCAGGCTATATATGCGTATAATGTGGATTGGCAATAGGTGTGTATGGGGAGGGTTCACAAACGAAAAACTACTAACATTAAGGAATAACGTTTGGAACTCCACTCTATGTCTGAACTGGGTGCAAAAAACCCAAAAAACATCACTATGGGGAGATAAGGTATGCACACCAGTGACTATGGAAGGGGAATACATGGAATAGCAGAAACTGCTGTGTGAATACTGACATGATAAATTCAATAGCTAAATTCAGTAGCTAAATTTCTCTTTATTCATATATTCATGGCAGTAATGCAGGTTCCATTTTTCACATTTCATTCTTACAAACAGCTATTGAATTTATCATGTCAGTATTCACACAGCAGTTTCTGCTATTCCATGTATTCCCCTTCCATAGTCACTGGTGTGCATACCTTATCTCCCCATAGTGATGTTTTTTGGGTTTTTTGCACCCAGTTCAGACATAGAGTGGAGTTCCAAACGTTATTCCTTAATGTTAGTAGTTTTTCGTTTGTGAACCCTCCCCATACACACCTATTGCCAATCCACATTATACGCATATATAGCCTGGGTCTCAGCGTCCCATACACGGTAAGTTTTTTAACTGCATGAGAGGACACACACAAGCTAGGGACCCCAACGTAGAGAAATACTTTGGCGTAGTGTTGGGGCTCTTCTGCATTGATCAATTCAGTAGCTAAATTTCTCTTTATTCATATATTCATGGCAGTAATGCAGGTTCCATTTTTCACATTTCATTCTTACAAACAGCTATTGAATTTATCATGTCAGTATTCACACAGCAGTTTCTGCTATTCCATGTATTCCCCTTCCATAGTCACTGGTGTGCATACCTTATCTCCCCATAGTGATGTTTTTTGGGTTTTTTGCACCCAGTTCAGACATAGAGTGGAGTTCCAAACGTTATTCCTTAATGTTAGTAGTTTTTCGTTTGTGAACCCTCCCCATACACACCTATTGCCAATCCACATTATACGCATATATAGCCTGGGTCTCAGCGTCCCATACACGGTAAGTTTTTTAACTGCATGAGAGGACACACACAAGCTAGGGACCCCAACGTAGAGAAATACTTTGGCGTAGTGTTGGGGCTCTTCTGCATTGATCAATTCAGTAGCTAAATTTCTCTTTATTCATATATTCATGGCAGTAATGCAGGTTCCATTTTTCACATTTCATTCTTACAAACAGCTATTGAATTTATCATGTCAGTATTCACACAGCAGTTTCTGCTATTCCATGTATTCCCCTTCCATAGTCACTGGTGTGCATACCTTATCTCCCCATAGTGATGTTTTTTTTGGGTTTTTTGCACCCAGTTCAGACATAGAGTGGAGTTCCAAACGTTATTCCTTAATGTTAGTAGTTTTTCGTTTGTGAACCCTCCCCATACACACCTATTGCCAATCCACATTATACGCATATATAGCCTGGGTCTCAGCGTCCCATACACGGTAAGTTTTTTAACTGCATGAGAGGACACACACAAGCTAGGGACCCCAACGTAGAGAAATACTTTGGCGTAGTGTTGGGGCTCTTCTGCATTGATCAATTCAGTAGCTAAATTTCTCTTTATTCATATATTCATGGCAGTAATGCAGGTTCCATTTTTCACATTTCATTCTTACAAACAGCTATTGAATTTATCATGTCAGTATTCACACAGCAGTTTCTGCTATTCCATGTATTCCCCTTCCATAGTCACTGGTGTGCATACCTTATCTCCCCATAGTGATGTTTTTTTTGGGTTTTTTGCACCCAGTTCAGACATAGAGTGGAGTTCCAAACGTTATTCCTTAATGTTAGTAGTTTTTCGTTTGTGAACCCTCCCCATACACACCTATTGCCAATCCACATTATACGCATATATAGCCTGGGTCTCAGCGTCCCATACACGGTAAGTTTTTTAACTGCATGAGAGGACACACACAAGCTAGGGACCCCAACGTAGAGAAATACTTTGGCGTAGTGTTGGGGCTCTTCTGCATTGATCAATTCAGTAGCTAAATTTCTCTTTATTCATATATTCATGGCAGTAATGCAGGTTCCATTTTTCACATTTCATTCTTACAAACAGCTATTGAATTTATCATGTCAGTATTCACACAGCAGTTTCTGCTATTCCATGTATTCCCCTTCCATAGTCACTGGTGTGCATACCTTATCTCCCCATAGTGATGTTTTTTGGGTTTTTTTTGGGTTTTTTGCACCCAGTTCAGACATAGAGTGGAGTTCCAAACGTTATTCCTTAATGTTAGTAGTTTTTCGTTTGTGAACCCTCCCCATACACACCTATTGCCAATCCACATTATACGCATATATAGCCTGGGTCTCAGCGTCCCATACACGGTAAGTTTTTTAACTGCATGAGAGGACACACACAAGCTAGGGACCCCAACGTAGAGAAATACTTTGGCGTAGTGTTGGGGCTCTTCTGCATTGATCAATTCAGTAGCTAAATTTCTCTTTATTCATATATTCATGGCAGTAATGCAGGTTCCATTTTTCACATTTCATTCTTACAAACAGCTATTGAATTTATCATGTCAGTATTCACACAGCAGTTTCTGCTATTCCATGTATTCCCCTTCCATAGTCACTGGTGTGCATACCTTATCTCCCCATAGTGATGTTTTTTGGGTTTTTTGCACCCAGTTCAGACATAGAGTGGAGTTCCAAACGTTATTCCTTAATGTTAGTAGTTTTTCGTTTGTGAACCCTCCCCATACACACCTATTGCCAATCCACATTATACGCATATATAGCCTGGGTCTCAGCGTCCCATACACGGTAAGTTTTTTAACTGCATGAGAGGACACACACAAGCTAGGGACCCCAACGTAGAGAAATACTTTGGCGTAGTGTTGGGGCTCTTCTGCATTGATCAATTCAGTAGCTAAATTTCTCTTTATTCATATATTCATGGCAGTAATGCAGGTTCCATTTTTCACATTTCATTCTTACAAACAGCTATTGAATTTATCATGTCAGTATTCACACAGCAGTTTCTGCTATTCCATGTATTCCCCTTCCATAGTCACTGGTGTGCATACCTTATCTCCCCAAAAAAACGTTACAAGCTGCGTTCCTGCCGCCCAACGGTCAGTCGTTCCACAACTGATCAGTCAGGCGGCGGATGCAACGCAAGGGCATCAGTCACAATCCGCTGCTCATATAAGTCTATGGGAAACAATGGAATCCGCCAAACGGATTGCGTTGTTTATCAAGAGAGGCGGATTATGACTGATAATAAACAATGGAAATGTGAACCTAGCCTTATTTATTTTTATACCATGATACTGACCCAGAGACAGCGCTTGTCATTGGTTGCAGGCAGACGATGTCACACATGATGAGTGGCCAAGGAAGTGAAGGAGAGGCCACGGGAGCTGCAACGAAGCCTCTGTAGATATGAAGCGCCAGCTTCATTCTTAATTTCTTTATTTATCCTTTATTTATTTTTTTTTAAATTTCTTGAGTGCCGAATCCAGATCAAACTCCCGGAATCACAGGTCCGGCACCTGGGTATCTTTGAAATTGCGCGGATCCGGACTTTTACAGTACAGGTTACCTCATCATTATTCGTGACTCTTGCCATTTTCTTTGTACTCAGCCATTTGTATATTTACATTATTATTATTATCATTTACACTGTACTTTCATTTTACCTCCATGTCGTTAAGTACTTATGCAATATAGTCTGTTTCCCTGAGATGTGGTGCCACCTAGTGGCTTTTTGGTATATCTATAAAAAAAGGTTTGTTTAAAAGAACTGAAAGTCCTCACTGGTTGATACCTTTTAATGGCTAACTGACAAGATGGTAATAATAGCAAGCTTTCCAGACTATGTAGGTCTCTTCATCTCGAAAGCTTGCTATTATTACCATCTTTTCAGTTAGCCATTAAAAGGTATCAACCACTGAGGACTCTCAGTTCTTTTAAAAAAACTTTTTTAAATATACTAGCTAAAGGCCACTTTACACGCTGCAATCTCGCTAGCGAGCGTACCCGCCCCGTCAGTTGTGCATCACATGCAAATCGCTGCCCATGGCGCACAACATCGCTTACACCCGACACACGGACTTACATTCCCTGCGACGTCGCTGTGGCCGGCGAACCGCCTCCTTTCTAAGGCGGTGGTTCGTGCGGCGTCACAGCGATGTCCCACGGCAGCCATCCAATAGAAGCGGAGTGGCGGAGATGAGCGGGCGGAATATCCCGCCCACCTTCTTCCTTCCTCATTGCGGGCGGCTGCAGGCACGATTTAGTTCCTCGTTCCTGCGGTGTCACACGTAGCGATGTGTGCTGCCGTAGGAACGACGAACAACCTGCGTTTCACACGCAACAATGTCGCTAACGAGGCCGGATGTGCGTCACGAATTCCGTGACCCCAACGACATCTCGTTAGTTATGTCGTTGAGTGTAAAGCGGCCTTTCAACGGTACAAAGATATATTTTACTGGTATATCTATGTGATTTTAAATGAAAGAAAATACATGACTTATCAAGTAAAGTGTCTACACTCCATTAAAATCTGGCTTTTGTTTACTTTAGTTACTATGAATACGTTTCAAACATTGTAATCATGGATTGCTCACTTCTACAACTACTGCATATTACAATGACTACCAGCAGTACAAGACACTGCTACTAATTAGTATTACAACCACTACTAAATATTAGTAGTAGTAGCACTAGCTACTACTATTAACCAGTGCTGAATATCACCACTAATAATACCATCCACTACTAACCAGGAGTGGGGAACCTCCAGCCCATGGATGTCCTTCTCTCATTTACCACAGTGGTTGGACCAGCGGCCTCGTTTTGCCAGATGCCGCCCTTTAATTCCTGCACTCCGAGCTCGCAGCGTTCACTAGTGAGGCGCATGCAGTAAAGGATTACATCCTGACACTGACCCACTTTGTGGGTGGAATTGGCATGCTCTGCAGTTTTATTCTACTGATGAGGACAGCAGCCCCATTATCTCCAATTCGATGTATATACACAAGTCCCAGCATTTCCAATGTGATGTACATGCACCAGCCCCAGTATCTCCTACAGTTAGGTCCAGAAATATTGACATATGTGACAGTGACAATTTTCGCGAGTTGGGCTCTGCATGCCACCACATTGGATTTGAAATGAAACCTCTACAACAGAATTCAAGTGCAGATTGTAACGTTTAATTTGAAGGTTTGAACAAAAATATCTGATAGAAATTGTAGGAATTGTACACATTTCTTTACAAACACTCCACATTTTAGGAGGTCAAAAGTAATTGGACAAATAAACCAAACCCAAACAAAATATTTTTATTTTCAATATTTTGTTGCGAATCCTTTGGAGGCAATCACTGCCTTAAGTCTGGAACCCATGGACATCACCAAACGCTGGGTTTCCTCCTTCTTAATGCTTTGCCAGGCCTTTACAGCCGCAGCCTTCAGGTCTTGCTTGTTTGTGGGTCTTTCCGTCTTAAGTCTGGATTTGAGCAAGTGAAATGCATGCTCAATTGGGTTAAGATTTGGTGATTGACTTGGCCATTGCAGAATGTTCCACTTTTTTGCACTCGAACTCCTGGGTAGCTTTGGCTGTATGCTTGGGGTCATTGTCCATCTGTACTATGAAGCGCCGTCTGATCAACTTTGCGGCATTTGGCTGAATCTGGGCTGAAAGTATATCCCGGTACACTTCAGAATTCATCCGGCTACTCTTGTCTGCTGTTATGTCATCAATAAACACAAGTGACCCAGTGCCATTGAAAGCCATGCATGCCCATGCCATCACGTTGCCTCCACCATGTTTTACAGAGGATGTGGTGTGCCTTGGATCATGTGCCGTTCCCTTTCTTCTCCAAACTTTTTTCTTCCCATCATTCTGGTACAGGTTGATCTTGGTCTCATCTGTCCATAGAATACTTTTCCAGAACTGAGCTGGCTTCATGAGGTGTTTTTCAGCAAATTTAACTCTGGCCTGTCTATTTTTGGAATTGATGAATGGTTTGCATCTAGATGTGAACCCTTTGTATTTACTTTCATGGAGTCTTCTCTTTACTGTTGACTTAGAGACAGATACACCTACTTCACTGAGAGTGTTCTGGACTTCAGTTGATGTTGTGAACGGGTTCTTCTTCACCAAAGAAAGTATGCGGCGATCATCCACCACTGTTGTCATCCGTGGACGCCCAGGCCTTTTTGAGTTCCCAAGCTCACCAGTCAATTCCTTTTTTCTCAGAATGTACCCGAGTGTTGATTTTGCTACTCCAAGCATGTCTGCTATCTCTCTGATGGATTTTTTCTTTTTTTTCAGCCTCAGGATGTTCTGCTTCACCTCAATTGAGAGTTCCTTAGACCGCATGTTGTCTGGTCACAGCAACAGCTTCCAAATGCAAAACCACACACCTGTAATCAACCCCAGACCTTTTAACTACTTCATTGATTACAGGTTAATGAGGGAGACGCCTTCAGAGTTAATTGCAGCCCTTAGAGTCCCTTGTCCAATTACTTTTGGTCCCTTGAAAAAGAGGAGGCTATGCATTACAGAGCTATGATTCCTAAACCCTTTCTCCGATTTGGATGTGAAAACTCTCATATTGCAGCTGGGAGTGTGCACTTTCAGCCCATATTATATATAATTGTATTTCTGAACATGTTTTTGTAAACAGCTAAAATAACAAAACTTGTGTCACTGTCCAAATATTTCTGGACCTAACTGTATATGATATATATGCACCGGTCTCAGTGTCTCCTATGTGATGTATATGCAACATCAGTGTATCCTACAGTGAAGGAATTATTTGATCTCTTGCTGATTTTGTAAGTTTGCCCACTGACAAAGACATGAACAGTCTATAATTTTAAGGGTAGGTTAAATTTAACAGTGAGAGATAGAATATCCAAAATAAAATCCAGAAAAATCACATTGTATAAATTATATAAATTTATTTGCATTTTGCAGAGAGAAATAAGGGAATCTGTCATCAGGTTTTGCTCTCCCATCAGAGAGTAGCATAATATAGACACAGAGTACCTGATTCCAGAGAGGTGTCACTTACTGAGCTGTTTGCTGTCATTTTGATAAAATCAATGTTTCTCTGTTGCAGATCTAGCAGTTATATAGAGCTTATGAATACGCATGACTACCTGCAGCAGGCCAAGTAGTCCTCTAATGATAATATGTTCAATCTATTTTTATTGTAAACATATCATATTATACATATACAGCATGTAAAACTGAATGACTGACATGTCAAACTTTTTATAAATTGCATAGTAAAGAAATCATGTTTTCTCCATCTGTCTCTATCTCAATTTGACTGAATAGTGAACACTTTACAACTATAGTCCTCAATAGACCTCTTCAACTTGGATTCCAACGAGAACCCAGGAAAAGGGAAGGAGAAGAGAAGAGAGAGAGAAGAAAAAAGGAAAGAAAGGGGGGAGAAGGGAGGGAATTAGAAGGGGAAGTGGGGGGGAGGTAGGTAGGTAGCAGCGTGAGTAAGCTGGGAAGACGAAGGCAGACACACAAGGGAAATGGTGGGTAGTTTGATTTTATTAGGGTGGGGGAGGGGCACTCTCTATCGTATGAGAATCAGGTGATCCTACATTCTTGTCCGGTTCACCCTGACCATGCTTTACTCCACCAATCTAATAAGATGTTATGGCTCCGTCAAAACAGTTTAACAAAATCTGGAGAATCTTTAAATAGGATCCATTCTCCCCAGGTCCTGCAAAATTTGTCTCTAGTGCCCGCAATGTCGGCAGAGAGCTCCTCCATCCTACATATGTTTGCCATTTCAGAGTACCACTCCGAGATGGGAGGTATCGTGGAGGACTTCCAGTACCTAGGTATGACGGAGCGCGCCGCCGCCAGGCAGAAGCGGAGTATGTCTCTCTTATGATAAGCGATTGAGTGTGGTAACATAGAGAGGAGGACTATCTTGGGGCAGTTATTCACTGCTTTCCCAGTTATAAGCTGATAATTAGCAAGAACCTTTCCCCAAAACTGTTTTATTCCATCACACTCCCACCAGATATGCGTCATGGTACCGACATCTTGCCCACATCTCCAGCACATCGCAGACACTGAAGGGAATATAATATGTAGTTTAGACGGAAACTGGTACCAACGTGTCAAAATCTTAAAATTTTTCTCCTCTGCAGAGCACGTGACTGACAATTTATGAGTAAATAAGAAACATTTCTTCCACTCATCGGGGGAGAAGTGTTGCTTCAGCTCCTTTTCCCAAGCTAATTGGTAGCCTCGTTTGCCTGAGACCCCAACTCTGATAAGAATACCGTACAGAAGGGAGATTGTGTGTTCAGGCGGGATATTTTTAGTAAACAGTTCCTCAAAGGCACTACAAGTGCCTCGGACTCGATCAACTGTTCTCCCTGGAGAGACAAATGCCCGTAGTTGGAGAAACTCCAACCATTGTGAACCTCTAGACGGAAGCTGTGTCCGAAAGGTTTGGAATGAGGGTAATTTACCATCAATCAGTATGTGCCCCAAGCGGATGTCTTCCTCCGCCCTCCAGCCGAAGTAGCTTCTCTGTTTATATCCAGGGTGAAATGATGGAGTATAAAATAAGGAAGCGAGGGGACTAACTGACTGTGGAGGCGACATTTTTTTGGATACTATGTGACTAACTTTGAGCGTTTCTTTGATAAAATTTGAAAGCATCCCCACGCTAGGAAGATCTGAAGGAGGTATCCAAGGGAGGTGTTTGAGAGGAATCTCCATTCCTTCTTGCTCTACCCGTATCCATTGCTTAGAGTCACTGTTGAAATGCCAGTCTAATATACGGGTCAAGGCTGCAGCCTGCATGTAGACTCTGAAATTAGGAAGGCCTGCTCCTCCACACTCCCTTGGAAGGGTAAGAGTGCGTAAGTTGATTCTTGGTTTAATTTTACCCCATCTGAATCTGATAATAGCAGATTGAAGGGTACGAAAAAAACTACTGGGAGGAGAAATGGGGATGGTTTGAAAGTAGTACAAAAAGCGTGGCAGGATATCCATTTTAATGACATTCATCCTGCCCATCCAAGATAATTTCAGTCCCCCGTAAGACTTTAAGTTCTTGATTGTACCTTCTAGTAGTGGTAAGTGATTAAGTGTATATAGTTTGGAGAGGTCCGCTGGGATTGAAATACCCAAATATTTAATGGCCGAAGGTCTCCATTTGAATGGGAAGTTAGACATTGCCCGGGAAACTTCAGTTTGGGTCAAAGAGATATTTAAGGCTTCTGATTTTGATAGATTAACTTTAAAGTTACTAAGGAGGCCGAATCGTTCGAATTCCATCATTATAGACGGGATCGATATATGAGGTTGAGAGATGTATAACAGGAGATCATCTGCATATAATGCAATTTTATGATTGGCATCCCCGATCTTGAGTCCTTTGATATTACTATTCCCCCTGAGAGCGTTAGCTAAGTGTTCCATGATGACTACATACAAAAGCGGGGATAAGGGGCAGCCTTGTCTGGTCCCGTTTCGTACAGCGAAGGAGGAGGATAAAGCCCCATTAACCCTGACCTTAGCGGTTGGGTTGTCATATAAAGCGCCAATTTTCTGTATAAATCGGGGTCCCAGTCCCAACTGACCCAATGCTGCCCTCAGAAATCCCCAATGGACTCTGTCAAAGGCTTTCTCAGCATCGATGGCTAGGAGACCCAGCGGGATCGAATTGCTTTTAGCTTTAGCAATAAGAGACAAAGTTTTAATTGTATTGTCTCTTGCTTCACGGCCTTTGACAAACCCCACCTGGTCTGTGTTAATAACGGAGGGCAGGAAAGGGGACAATCTATCAGCCAAAATCTTAGAGTAGAGTTTTAGGTCCACGTTTAATAATGAGATAGGGCGATAGCTTGCAGCTAATAATGGGTCTTTCCCCGGTTTGGGGATCACGCTAATGTGTGCTTCCAGAGACTGAGGGGTTAGCCTTGTGTCTTCATCAATAGAATTAAATGTTTTGGCCATTATCGGGGCTAATTGGTCCTTAAATAATTTGTAAAAAGCTGGGGTGAACCCATCGGGGCCAGGGGATTTACCTGATGGAGTAATTTGAATTGCGTTACAGATTTCGGATTCTGATATATCCTCCTCTAGGATCTCTATAACATTGCTATCTAGGGAAGGCAAGGCTGTCTCCTGTATATATCTCCCGATTCTATCTGCTAGGTCAGTGGGTGGGAGCTCCGCATATTGCCCTTTAATATTATATAGGTCTTCGTAGTAGGACCGAAAGACCTCCAGGATCTCTGTTGGATCATATGTTTTGTCTCCTTTGGTGTTGATACATGGAATGTATGAGGTGTTGGCCCGGGGGTGCAGCAGTCGTGCCAAAGGACGACCACATTTGTCAGATGAATTATAATAAAAATTTTTGACTCTCTCTCTATGGTAGAGAAATTTCTGGTCCAATAGGGTTTTTAGGTTAGTTCGTTTAAGGACAAGGTCAGCCAGAACTGTGGGGGTACGTGTCAGTTTATGTGTATTTTCCAGCTCATGTATCTGTGTTAACAAGTTATCAATCTCTTCAGCTCTTTCCCTCTTGATCCTAGAGCCGTGCTTAATCAGTATTCCACGTAAGACACACTTCAAGGTCTCCCATTGGGTAGGCTGAGAAGTTGGGTCAGAACTATGGACTTGCGTAAAGGAGTCAATTGAATCTCTCAACTCCGTTAGGCAGAGATTGTCTTTGAGTAAATTGTTGTTTAACCTCCAGGTCCATGAGCGCTGGGGGAGGGAGGGTGCCTGAAGGGAAAGGTAGACTGGGGCATGGTCGGACCAAAAGATTTCCCCTATCTCTGTAATGGGATGCCAAGCCAACGCTCCGTGGCTTACCAGAAAAAGGTCTATCCTGCTGTATGAGTTGTGTGGTGGGGAATAATATGTGTAGTCCTTACCTTGGGGGTTAAGGATTCTCCATACATCAATCAGTCGGAGGGCGTGAAAAGTCCGCTTTAGGGCACTAAGTTCCCTAGTGCGGACACTGCTGCGTCCAGAGGAGGAGTCCATGGCTGGGTCTAGAGTAAAATTGAAGTCACCGCCGACCACCAATGTCCCCTCTGCAAAATCAGATAGCTGCGTCAGAAGGGCCCTACAGGTAGAAATCTGATTAGTGTTAGGTAGGTACCAGTTTGCGATTGTAAACATCGAATTTGCGACCTTCAGTTTAAGAAATATATAGCGACCCTGCTCGTCTATACAGGAGTCGACTATGGTGTGCACTAAGTGTTTATGAAGTGCTATCGATACTCCTTTAGATCTGGCCTCTGGGTTAACACTGTGAAACCATACTGGATAAAATCTATCTCGTAGTATGGGTACATGATCCTTCTTAAAATGCGTCTCCTGTAATAGAAGAATCTGAACCTTTTTTTTGTGCATAGAATACAGGACCTGTGAACGCTTTTGAGGAGTATTAAAACCCCGTATGTTAATAGAGCAAAAATTGAGGGTGGTCATGTTGGTCCAGGGGCTTGAAAGCGTGAAGGGATCCGGGAAAGATAGGGGAAGGGAGACAGAGAGAAGTGGGCAAAGATAAAAAAGGGGAAGGAGAGAACGGGGAGAGAGAAGGAGGAGAGGAAGAGAAAGAGAAAAAGAAGACAGAGAGAAGAGGAGAAAAAAAAAAAAAAAAGGGGGGGGAAAGGGGGGGTTACTTCAGGAATATAAGAGAAAAAGGGAAGATGTAGAAGATTCGAGAAAGCACAATACCAAACAAAGGACTAGTTATACAAATAACCTATCTATGAAATTTTACTCTTAGAGTGAGCAAAGGTTAACCGTGAACAATTGGGGGCCAGTGTGTTCTACACCTGCCTGCAGCGTGTAGAGCCCCAAGGGAACGTGAACTTTCAACGGAGGCATGCTCCCCGCCGGACCGGCCCCCGGCCCAACTCAGTTATATATGTGAACTTTAATGTACCCAACCCATCGATCCTAAAACACTATAAACTCTATATAGATATGAAATCAAAATTATCAATCCCATCTTTAGGAATAATGGTGCGTGACAACGCCTGCACAGACCAAAGTGCCCTAAATGGCAAAACCATCGTTCTCTCCCCACATTTCAGTGGATCCCATTTGAGGCAGTCCAGGGACTCTCAGTCTCCACTTGGTGATGGTGCTCCAGTCTTTACTCCACTCCGCCGCCGCGGGCCCCGGTCTCTCTTACGGACCCGCTGCGACCGAGGAGCCTGTGCCTCCACCCCTGGAACCCCGTGGACGTATGGCCATTCGGAAGCATTTATATGCACCACGGGTATCCCAAGGGCCACACAGAAATCCGGGATATCTCTTGGAGACTGTAACACATGTGAGGAACCGCCATGCCGGACTTGCAATTTAAAGGGGAAACCCCATGAGTAGAGGATGTTTCTCTGTCTCAGGGCATCTAATACGGGCCTTAGAACCCTGCGCTTTTGTAATGTGTGCCGAGATAGGTCCTGCAGCAAATGAATCGGCGTATTCTTGAATAAAATGGGATCCTTCTGCCGTGCCTTTCTCAGGATTTCATCTTTTATCTTGTATTTATGGACTTTGCATATTATGTCTCGTGGACTAGAACCTTCAACTGGTTTAGGGCCCAGAGATCTGTGTGCCCTGTCTAATTCCAAACGGGAGTCCCGTGGAAGGCCCAATATAGAATTAAAAAGGTGCCGCAGTGACTCATCTATATCTTGGGGGGCGAGGGTTTCTGGGATGCCCCTTACCCTAATGTTATTTCGCCTTCCTCTGTTTTCCAACTCATCAAGCAGATCTGTTAAATGTTCTATCTGTTGGGCTTGTGTAGATAATGCTGTTGCCTGTGCCTTCAGTTGCAGTGAGATAGATGTAGTGCAGGATTCAGACGCCGTCACCCGTTCTGACAGTTGTTGCACCTCCCCCCTGATTGAAGCCGATTCTGCTCTGTAAGAGGCTTCTAGTCTGGAGATGTAGTTTTCCATTTCCTCTCTAGTGGGGATGGTCCTTATTCTGGCTTTAAGGTCATCCCACACACAGTCCTCTTGCATTCCTTCCTGTATACTCCCATCCCCCTGACCAGACTGTGATGGTCTGAACACAGCAGGGACTGAGCCTTTTTCTGGGGAGGAGGGTGTCTCCACTGTCAGGGCACTGCTTTGTATGGGTGACAGTGACCTATGGACTGAGGGGGATCCCATCTCTGATTGTGTGTAGTGCTGTTTACTTTGAGACATTGAGGGATGATCAGGAGCAGGTGTAGCAGTCCCAGCGTTAGCTTCCACACAGTGCTTAGCAGTGTTCAGGCAGCTAGGGAGTTCACATACAGCAGCGTGTGAGAGTGGAATGTCAGTGGGGCTGGGGATTTGAATGTCCCGCCTGTTCACAGGGATCTCCACGGGGGTTGCATTGTTCAGAAATCCCTGCTGCAGCTGCGAGGTAACCTGATGCCTCTCACCCTCTGCCTGATTTTCTGTACCACCAACCTCTGTGTCTGCGATGCCTGTCATCCCTGTGCTGTGATGAGGAGCACGCTCTCCACGTGTGCCTGCCGCCATTTCAGGTAAGGAGGGGGCCCCCTGATGTTGCTGTCTCGTGCGTGCTCCAGCCTCCCGATCACTCCACTCTGCTCCTGGGAGCCTCCGTCTCCCAGCGATGTCCCCTGGGCACGTTCTGTGTGGAAACCAAAGTGCAGGGAAGGCCCTGCAGATTCTTCAGCGGCCGCCATGTTAAGCTCCATCTGTGGCAGGCCCTGTCCGGAAGAGCTTCTCAGGAACCTGGTAATACTTTCTGAGGGAGGCACCGGTGAGTCCACCATTATCCCCCCGCCGGTCCCCTTCTTTTTGGCCGGCATTTGTGGCTGCAATGCTGGGTGGGTATGCAGAATGGAGCCTAAAGCCAGTCCAAGCGTGGGAGAGAGATCACACAGCGTCCTCACTCCTCCATTGCCAGGCCACGCCCCCCCCTCTAATGATAATATACTGCAGATTAAACAATGATTTTATCAAACTACACTAAGCAGCCCACTGAGTGACACACCACTGGAATCAGGATTTCTGCCCCTAAGTTATGCTGCGCTTAGATTAGGCAGAAAAAAACCTGATGATAGATTCCCTTTAAGGATAATATTGTGCACCCTACAGGCTGCCCCCTTTTCAATACTGATTCCACCCCATGCTCCACTCTTTTCCATATAGAACTAACCCCATAGGCTGCCCCCTTTTCCAGACTCATCCCTCCCAGCATGGTGCCCACTTTGCCATAAAGATCTCACCTTGCAGGCTGCCCACTTTTCCATACAGATCCCACCCTGCAGACTGGCCCCTTTTCCATACAGAACGGTGCAGGCTGCTCCCTTCTCCATACAGATCCCACCCCACAGATTGCCCCCTATCTCAAAGATCCCACTCTGCAGGTTGCCCTCTTTTCCATACTCATCCCACCCCATGCTGCCCCCTTTTTTGTAAAAATCCCACCCTACAGGCTGCCTTCTCCATACAGATCCCATCCTGCAGGCTGCCCCCTTTTCCATACAGATCCCACCCTGCAGGCTGTCCCATTTTCCATACATATCCCACCCTGCAAGCTGTCCCCTTTTCCATACATATCCCACCCTGCAGCCTGCCCCCTTTACCATACAGATCCCACCTCATGTTGCCCCCTTTACCATACAGATGCCACCCTGCCCCCTTTACCATACAGATCCCACCTCATGCTGCCCCCTTTACCATACAGATGCCACCCTGCAGTCTGCCCCGTTTGCCATACAGATCCCACCTCATGCTGCCTGGTTTTCCATACTGATTTCACCCCGTGCTGACACTTTTTTTCTATACATTTCCCAAACCATGCTGCCCCCTTTTCCCATACTGATCCCACCCCATGTTTCCCCCTTTTTCCATTCAGATCCCACCCCCTGCGTCCCTCTTTCCCATGCAGATCACAGCCCCCAAGTACCTTCGGCTCAATGAGCGTTTACATGCTCACATTTCCGGCAATTTCCCCTCCTTTGCTGCGCTCTGTACACACACCAGCAAAGTGATGAGGTAAATTCATTGCACTGCTGTGATATCAGGTGCAAGCGCATGCCACTGCACGTCGGGTCAAGGAGCAGGCTGGTGCTCCACTGAACCCAGTATTGCCAGGTGAACAACAACCCTCCAGCAAAGACTCCAGTTTTCAAATGGAACCTAGGAGAAGGGGGGAGAAGAAAAAAGAAAAAAAAACAACCCCCCCCCCCCAGAAATTATATATATTATTTTTTATTAAATTTATTTATATGTGCATTAGGCACCAGACCTACGTTGCCTAGTGATAAATACAGCCCTGCCTGTAACAATCTTCATTTTATTACTATAACACTAAATATACACTGGGAAATGCCTTAAAAGGAATTTGTTATATTGTACGTAACATCTGAACTTCAGGCAGAGGGTAAAGAGCAGGAGATCTGCTGATCGGATTTACTATTCACTTTTTAAGGAAAAGTTTCAATGAAACATGTATTATGTTCATTGAAATCCCTGGATCTATGTGAGTCCAGTGCTCCTCAGTGAATGACAGTCTTCCCTGTGTGATTGTGTCATGCAGATAGCCATCACTCACCAGCATGAAGACCCCACGGGAATTATTTGCATACAAACATACCTATATAATCAGGAGAACCTTTTTTCTGGCAATGGCAATATGCTTATTTATAACCTTATTCATGGGCCATTTAAAAGCTTTTACCTCTTTTCTTTTTTTTTTTAAGATAGTGCAGCTATTTTTAAAAGGGGTTTTCTGATATGGAAGTGAAAAACAAAAAAAATCTTGAAAATGGCATTTAGAAACTGAATCATAAAAGAAGTGAACATTGTTTTGGGAGGAAAAAAAAAAAGGTTTACTGATTTCAACAATTCGGCTGGGGCAATAATTTATCAGTAGCTATATTGCCTAGCAATCAATCTTTCAGTTTCGATCTATAATGAGAGAATTAAAAAAATATATATTTCTCGGTCAGGATGCTTTCACATCATTGTTTTTTTTGCCAGTCGACAAAAAAACACAAACCGCATATGACCGGATCCTGTGGATTGAATGTGCAACCGCAATTGTTATTTTACCAGATCCTTCTACTTTTTATGGCTGCTGCGATAGATGCAACGAGACAAAGAATTTAATCGACCGGCACTGAAGTCAGCTGAACTCCTGCTCTCACAGCCCGCACACGCTGTGATGGATGCAGGTTAACAGCAGTCACTGCCCGCTGCCGATCACGTGTGACCGTGTGCGGGCTGTGTGGTCAGGAGTTCAGATCAGCTGACTCCAGTGTCGGACAATTACTTGTTCTGTGTCCTGCTGCACCCATTGCAGAGTGTGGGGGCTTTGAGGTTAGCTGAGTTTGGCCTGCACTGGAGTCAGCTGATCTGAACTCAGCTGAACTCCTAGCCAGCAGAACAGGTAATCAGATCAGCTGACTCCAGTGCCAACCGAACTCAGCTAACCTCACAGCCCACACACTCTGCAATGGATGCAGGGGGACACAGAACAAGTAATCGGCTGACACTGGAGTCAGCTGATCTGATTACTTGTTCTGCTGGCTGTGTGGTCAGGAGTAGTGATGAGTGAGCAGTAAAATGCTTGGGTGCTCAATGGGACATATCAATTTTTTTTTTTTTTTTAAATAGATTAAAAACTAAGAAAAAAAAAACCAAAAACCAAAAAAAACCCCAAAAACATAACCCTAGGGTTAGGGGGTAAGAAAAAAAAAAATATAAAAATTAATGAATGGGCCCCCCACTGCATTTTCCATTGCTAAGGGTAACCCAAGCAGCTACTGGCTGCTAACCCCCACTGCATGGTGTTACCTTCACTGGCAATAGAAATTCCAGGGATGCCCTTTTTTATCCTAAAAAAAAAAAAAAAAAAAAAAAAAAAGGACTTGGGCTTTGCCTTATTTTTGTATGCTGTCCAGGGACGGCGGGCAGATACAAGCTGCCCCCAACCGCCAGCTACCCATTTGTACCTGGCTGGGAATTAAAAAGAAAAAAAAAAAAAAAAAAAAAGACGTGGGCTTCGTCCAATTTTTGTGTCCACCTAGGTACAACTAGGTGGCTGGGGATTGGAATCTGCATAGCAGGGTGGCCCAAGCTTTATGGGCCCCCTGCTGCGAATTGCAGTCCGCAGCCGCCCCAGAGAATGTTGCTTTTATAGAAGAGCCATCTTCTGGCGCTGTATAAAACTCTTCCAGCGGCCCTGGGTAATAAGGGGTTAATATTAACTTTGTTTTACCTGCTGGTATAAAGCCAGAGATTCTTAATGTCAGGCCAAGTTAAAAAATACCCATTAGAAATAAATGAGAGAGAGATCTTCATTGACATGCAGTATTTTGCTCGAGGACAAAAAACACAACAAGTAACAAGTGTGTGACTCACGCAACCGCATATTGCTGCGATTCCATTGCAAATGCTTTGAACTGACAACGCATTTGTAAAGAATCCGGTTTTGCGGCAAAAAAACCCATCCATGCCACATTTGAAAAAACGCTGATGTGAAAGCACCCTCACTTCATAGGGGAACACAGGAACCATGTGTTAGTTTGCTGCCACCCGATGGCTGACACGAATAATACATATATATACATACATACATACATACATATACATATACATATACATATATATATATATATATATATATATATAAAAAGTTGGCTTCTCCCCAGTCTTAGCCTTGGTAGGTTAGGTTCTCTTTTTTGCATTTTATAACTTGGAGGATCATTTGGAGGAATAACAGTGTAAAGAGATAATGCAATAAGGGGATAATACAATAAAGGGATAAAGAGGGATAGAGAGATTTTACAGTGAGTACCTTAAATTGTCATATCTAAGAAAACTCTGTTTACAGAGAATCTGCCACCAGGTTATTGCCACCTAATCTGAGTGTAGCAATGTAGAAACAGTAAAACTGATTCCAGAGATGTGTCCCTTAATGGGCTGATTACTGTAAATTTGATAAAATCACTGTTTTATCAGCAGGAGATCACCACTAGAGCACTAGTAAACCTGCTGCCATGTAGTCCTCCATATTTTTCTTAAACTATGTATAACCTCGCCCCCCGCCCCCAGTTCAGTGTACACATAAAGCTGGCATAAGTGGTGTGAGTGGGGTTATACAGAGCTTGTGACAAGGACAATCATAGCAAGAACTTTTTTTTCCTCGCTGCTGACAAGATGAAAATTAGTCTATATGGAGAAAAGAGAAGTCATCTTGTTGGGTTATCGTCATGCTGAACATATGTGTCTGAATGAGCCCTTATACTCTCGTTTCAGCTCACTCAGCATAATGCGTGCATGAATTTAATAGAAAATAATGAAAATCTTCTAATGGTTTGGACCCATTGGAAGATAATAATTGGACTACTAAAAATTACCATGAAATATTTATTTTCCATTTCATCAAGATTAATAAAACACTACAAATATCCAGATATACATTATAAAGAATTTACAGCTGAAAAAAATACTCTGTATACAGACAGTTAAAATTGAAATATATTATAAAAAGGATTTCCAATAAAATAATGTTATAAAAATATATTGTGATCCCTTTCGTGGGACAACTCCTATACATTTTCCCCAGGATGTACAGCCTGCTGTGCCGCACAGATATGACTGCAGTGTCCAGACATCAGTAATCTGCATCAGACAGTATAGTGTGCACTCAGATTCAGACACTGCCGGCGTTGCCATCTTCTTTCTTGATCGTGTTTATTTCTTTCACGTTGATGATTTCCCAGGGGCCTGGTTCGGTTTCTTGTTTCCCGTACCACATCCCAAACCTGTGCAAGAAAATTACTGACATTAGTCCGTTTGTGTCCATAATTTAATGGGGTTGTCTGGGACGTAACAAATGATGACCATTGAAATGAGGATTGGTGGGATTCTAATTCCCGACATCCACACTGCTCGGGCAGCAGCTGATGTAAGCGATGTGCGAGCTGGAGCCAGACGGTCCTGTACATTGCGTAATGGCTGCTGCCTAGATCTGCTTCCATTCATGGACAGGTAGATAAATAGTAGTACTCATCACCAGCCACCCAGGACGGCTGTGCTCCACCTCGTACATGGCTTATCAGCTGCTGCCTGAGAGATTTTAGCCTATTGCTGGGGATGTCGCAATCCAAACAATCTTCCTTTGATATATGATTTACATATCCAGTGTCATATCAAAAAAGTGAAAGCCCACACAAGTTTTTTGGTACATGCTCAGCTGGTTGAAGAGAAAATATGCAACTTTATTACCAAGAGGAGGAAAAAGCTCAACTTTATAACAGAGGGACTCCGGGTACAAAAAAAATAGAGAAAAACTGTTCTAGAATCAGAAGGAGCAGCACCAATTGATGACCTAGTCTATAAATTTAAAAGTTATATCAGTAGGAGATCCAACTCTTAAGCGGGCTTTACATGCTACAACATATCTAACGATGTGTCTGCGGGGTCACGTCGTAAGTGACGCACATCCGGCATCGTTAGTGATATTGTAGTGTGTGACAGCTACGTGCGATTGAATGTAAAAAAGTTCATCGCATACACGTCATTCATTTGCTAAAAATTGCACGTCGGGTTGTTCAATGTTCCCGAGGCAGCACACATCGCAGTGTGTGACACCCCGGGAACGATGAACAGATCTGACCTGCGTCCCACGGCTCCCGCCGATAATGCGGAAAGGAAGAAGGTGGGCGGGATGTTTACGTCCCGCTCATCTTCGCCCCTCCGCTTCAATTGGCCGGGAAGTGGATGTTCGCCGCCCACTTCGAGGTCGTATGGAAGGATAAGTACGTGTGACAGCAATTAATCGTTTGTGCGACACGGATTGAACGTATCGCACATACGATGGGGGCGTGTCACATCGCATACGATTTCGTATGCTTAATTGTAAGGAGTAAAGCAGGCTTTATTCACTGAAATGGGACAAAGCTCAACCACCGCAGGCATGAATAGGAATAAATAAGTCATACAATTACTGAAAGTAAATTGCAGTAAGTCTTCTCCAAGTATACTGAATGGCTAGAGTTTCGGCAATTCCTGCTATTATGTCTGTACGTAACTGTGAATCGAGCCTGGACTAAGACCATCCACTCCTTAGAACTTGATATTTCCTTATTTCCTTAGTTGGAAGAACACTTTGCAGTTGAAGTGAACTTAAGATATGATTAATAAGAGAAGGAACTTACAAACTCTTGATTTTGGAATCTGGAGTCTTGGCGTCCACACAGTCTGTCACTGTTGTCTGTGTCCATGCACTCTCGTCATCACTGCAACAATCGGAAACATACAAAGTCTGCATTACTATTATATACAGAGGGTACGGATAGTATTCAGACCCCTTTACATTTTTAACTCTTTGTTTCATTGCAGCCATTTAGTAAATTCAAAAAAGTTCATTATTTTCTCATTAATGCACATCTGCACCGCATCTTGACAGAAAAAAAAAACAGAAATATAGAAATTTTTGCAAATTTATTAAATAGGAAAAACTGAAATATCACATGGTCATAAGTACTCAGACCCTTTGCTCAGTATTGCGTAGAAGCACCTTTTGAGCTAGTAAAGCCATGAGTCTTCTTGGGAATGATGCAAAACTTGTTTCCCATCTGGATTTGGGGATCTTCTGCCATTTTTCCATGCAGATCCTCTCCAGTTCCATCAGGTTGGATGGTGAACGTTGGTGGACAGCCATTTTCAAGTCTCTCCAGAGATGCTCAATTGGGTTTAGGTCAGGGCTCTGGCTGGGCTAGTTAATAATGGTCCCTGAGTTGTTCTGAAGCCTCTCCTTTGTTATTTTAGCTGTGTGCTTAGGGTCATTGAAGGTTCACCTTCCAACAAGACAACCAAGCCTGAGGTCCAGAGCACTGTAGAAGAGTTTTTCTGCCAGGATATCCCTGTAATTGGCCGCATTCATCTTTCCTTCAATTACAACAACTCGTTCTGTTCCTGCAGGTGAAAAACACCTCCATAGCATGATGCTGCCACCACCATGTTTCACTGTTGGGATTGTGTTGGGCAAGTGATGAGCATTGCCTGGTTTTCTCCACACATACCGCTTAGAATTATCACCAAAAAGTTCTATTTTTGTCTCATCAGACCAGAGAATCTTATTTCTCATAGTCAGAGTCCTTCTTGTGTTTTTTTTGCAAACTCTATGTGGGCTTTAAGGTCTGACTGGTGGAGGACTGCAGTGATAGCTGACTTTGTGGAACTTACTCTTATTTCTCTACTGCATCTCTGAAGCTCAGCCACAGTGATCTTGGGGTTCTTCTTTACCTCTCTCACCAAGGATTTTCTTCCACGATTGCTCAGTTTGGCTGGAAGGCTAGGTGTCTAGAAAGAGTTCTGGCGGTCCCAAACGTCTTCCATTTAAGGATTATGGAGGCCACTGTGCTCTTAGGAACCTTGAGCACTGCAGAAATTCTTTTGTAACCTTGGCCAGATCTGTGCCTTGCCACAATTCTGTCTCTGAGCTCCTTGGGCAGATCCTTTGACCTCATGATTCTTATTTGGTCTGACATGCAATGTGCGGTCTTATGTATATGGGTGTGTGACTTTCCAAATCAAGTCCTATCAGTTTAATTAAACACAGTTGGACTTCAATGAAGGAGTAGAACCATCTCAAGGAGCATCACAAGGAAATGGACAGCATGTGACTTAAATATGAGTGTCTGAGCAAAGGGTCTGAATACTTATGACCATGTGATATTTCAGTTTTTCTTGTTTAATAAATTTCCACAAATTTCTACATTTTTGGTTATTTTCTGTCAAGATGGGGTGCAGAGTGTACACTACTGAGAAAAAAAATGAACGTTTTTGAATTTACCAAATGGCTGCAATGAAACAAAGAGTGAAACATTTAAAGGGGTCCGAATACTTTCTGTACCCACTAGAAGTGAAAACCAGCAGGACAAATACACAAATGTCAAGTGGAAAACAACGTGAAAGTCACCAGATTTCGTTTTTTTCTCCCCAATTACAAATGGAACAAAACATACAACAAAAGGGTGAAAAACTGCCCTTCAAACTACAGAGATCTCACTCCTGCAGACAGCGTTATATCTATGCCTCACTGAAAATGTAGACCATACTCTACGTTGGTTACAATACTTTTGCACACTTAGCCAATCTACACCTCCTGCCAAAAAGAAGGGAATTTTGTTTACTTACCGTAAATGCCTTTTCTTCTAGCTCTAATTGGGAGACCCAGACAATTGGGTGTATAGCTACTGCCTCCGGAGGCCACACAAAGTATTACACTTAAAAGTGTAAGGCCCCTCCCCTTCTGCCTATACACCCCCCGTGGGATCACGGGTTCCTCAGTTTTAGTGCAAAAGCAAGAAGGAGGAAAGCCAATAAACTGGTTTAAGTAACTTCAATCCGAATGAATATCGGAGAACTGAAACCATTCAACCTGAACAACATGTGTATACAAAAAAACAGGGGCGGGTGCTGGGTCACCCAATTAGAGCTAGAAGAAAAGGAATTTACGGTAAGTAAACAAAATTCCCTTCTTCTTTGTCGCTCTATTGGGAGACCCAGACAATTGGGATGTCCAAAAGCAATCCCTGGGTGGGTAAAATAATACCTCATGATAGGGCCGTAAAAACGACCCTTTTCTACAGGTGGGCAATCGCCGCCTGAAGAACTTGTCTACCTAGGCTGGCGTCCGCCGAAGCATAGGTATGCACCTGATAATGCTTGGTAAAAGTGTGCAGACTTGACCAGGTAGCCGCCTGGCACACCTGCTGAGCCGTAGCCTGGTGCCGTAATGCCCAGGAGGCACCCACGGCTCTGGTCGAATGGGCTCTCAGCCCTGAGGGAACCGGAAGCCCCGCAGAACGGTAGGCTTCAAGAATTGGTTCCTTGATCCACCGAGCCAGGGTGGATTTGGAAGCTTGCGACCCTTTACGCTGGCCAGCGACAAGGACAAAGAGTGCATCCGAGCGGCGCAGAGGAGCCGTGCGGGAAATGTAGATTCTGAGTGCTCTCACCAGATCCAACATATGCAAATCCTTTTCACATTGATGAACTGGACGAGGACACAAAGAAGGTAAGGAGATATCCTGATTGAGATGAAAGGGGGATACCACCTTAGGGAGAAACTCCGGAATCGGGCGCAGCACCACCTTATCCTGGTGAAATACCAGGAAGGGAGATTTGCATGACAGCGCTGCTAGCTCGGACACTCTCCGAAGAGACGTGACCGCTACTAGAAAAGCCACTTTCTGAGAAAGGCGAGACAGGGAAACATCCCTCATAGGCTCGAAAGGCGGCTTCTGAAGAGCAATTAGAACCTTGTTCAGATCCCAGGGCTCTAACGGCCGCTTGTAAGGAGGGACGATATGACAAACCCCCTGCAGGAACGTGCGTACCTGAGGAAGTCGTGCTATGCGCTTCTGAAAAAATACAGATAGCGCAGAGACTTGTCCCTTAAGGGAGCCGAGCGACAAACCTTTTTCCAACCCGGATTGCAGGAAGGAAGAAAAGTAGGCAAAGCAAATGGCCAGGGAGAAACTTCCTGAGCAGAGCACCAAGCTAAGAATATCTTCCACGTCCTGTGGTAGATCTTGGCAGAGGTTAGTTTCCTAGCCTGTCTCATGGTGGCAATGACCTCTTGAGATAATCCTGAAGACGCTAGGATCCAGGACTCAATGGCCACACAGTCAGGCTCAGGGCCGCAGAATTCTGATGGAAAGACGGCCCTTGAGACAGCAAGTCTGGCCGGTCTGGTAGTGCCCACGGTTGTCCTACCGTGAGATGCCACAGATCCGGGTACCACGACCTCCTTGGCCAGTCTGGCGCGACGAGGATGGCGCGGCGGCAGTCGGACCTGATCTTGCGTAGCACTCTGGGCAACAGCGCCAGAGGTGGGAACACATAAGGCAGCCGGAACTGCGACCAATCTTGAACTAAGGCGTCCGCCGCCAGAGCTCTGAGATCGTGAGACCGTGCCATGAAGGCCGGGACCTTGTTGTTGTGCCGGGACGCCATTAGGTCGACGTCCGGCCTCCCCCAGCGGCGACAAATTTCCTGAAACACGTCCGGGTGAAGAGACCATTCCCCTGCGTCCATACCCTGGCGACTTAGGAAATCTGCTTCCCAGTTTTCTACGCCCGGGATGTGAACTGCGGATATGGTGGATGCCGTGTCTTCCACCCACGTTAGAATCAGCCGGACTTCCTGAAAGGCTTGCCGACTGCGTGTCCCTCCTTGGTGGTTGATGTATGCCACCGCTGTGGAGTTGTCCGACTGAATTCGGATCTGCTTGCCTTCCAGCCACTGGTGGAAGGCTTGTAGGGCAAGATACACTGCTCTGATTTCCAGAACATTGATCTGAAGGGTGGACTCTTGCTGAGTCCACGTGCCTTGAGCCTTGTGGTGGAGAAAAACTGCTCCCCACCCTGATAGACTCGCGTCCGTTGTGACCACCGCCCAGGATGGGGGTAGGAAAGACTTTCCTATTGACAATGAGGTGGGAAGAAGCCACCACTGAAGAGAATCCTTGGCCGCCTGAGAAAGGGAGACGTTCCTGTCTAGGGACGTCGACTTCCCGTCCCATTGGCGGAGAATGTCCCATTGTAGTGGACGCAGATGAAACTGCGCGAAAGGGACTGCCTCCATTGCTGCTACCATCTTCCCCAAGAAGTGCATGAGGCGTCTCAAGGGGTGCGACTGGCCCTGAAGGAGAGATTGCACCCCTGTCTGCAGTGAACGCTGTTTGTTCAGCGGAAGCATCACTATCGCTGAGAGAGTATGAAACTCCATGCCAAGGTATGTTATTGATTGGGTTGGGGTCAGATTTGACTTTGCAAAGTTGATGATCCACCCGAAACTCTGGAGAGTCTCCAGCGCCACGTTCAGGCTGTGTTGGCATGCCTCTTGAGAGGGTGCCTTGACAAGTAGATCGTCCAAGTAAGGGATCACAGAGTGACCCTGAGAGTGCAGGACTGCTACTACTGCTGCCATGACCTTGGTGAAGACCCTTGGGGCTGTCGCCAGACCGAAAGGTAGGGCTACGAACTGAAGGTGTTCGTCTCCTATAACGAAGCGTAGAAAACGCTGGTGCTCTGGAGCAATCGGCACGTGGAGATAAGCGTCTTTGATGTCTATTGATGCTAGGAAATCTCCTTGAGACATTGAGGCGATGACGGAGCGGAGGGATTCCATCCGGAACCGCCTGGTTTTCACATGCTTGTTGAGAAGTTTTAGGTCCAGAACAGGACGGAAAGACCCGTCCTTTTTTGGTACCCCAAACAAATTGGAGTAAAAACCGTGACCTTGCTCCTGAAGAGGAACAGGGATCACCACTCCTTCTGTCTTTAAAGAGCACACCGCCTGCAGAAGAGCATCGGCTCGGCCGGGAGGCGGAGAAGTTCTGAAGAATCGAGTTGGAGGACGAGAACTGAACTCTATCCTGTACCCGTGAGACAGAATGTCTCTCACCCAACGGTCTTTGACATGTGGCAGCCAAATGTCGCCAAAGCGGGAGAGCCTGCCACCGACCGAGGATGCGGAGAGAGGAGGCCGAAAGTCATGAGGAAGCCGCCTTGGTAGCGGTTCCTCCGGCTGCTTTCTTTGGGCGTGACTGAGCCCGCCAAGAATCTGAGCTCCTCTGATCCTTTTGAGTCCTTTTGGACGAGGAGAATTGGGACCTGCCCGAGCCTCGAAAGGACCGGAACCTCGACTGTCCCCTTCTCTGTTGGGGTTTATTTGGTCTGGGCTGAGGTAAGGATGTTTAATGATTTCATCCAATCTTTCACCAAACAGTCTGTCACCAGAAAATGGCAAACTGGTTAAGCACTTCTTGGAAGCAGAATCTGCCTTCCATTCCCTTAACCACAAGGCTCTGCGTAAAACCACGGAGTTGGCGGACGCCACTGCCGTACGGCTCGTAGAGTCTAGGACAGCATTAATAGCGTAAGAGGCAAATGCAGACATTTGGGAGGTTAAGGACGCTACTTGCGGACCAGATGTACGTGTCACAGTGTCAACCTGCGCAAGACCAGCTGAAATAGCTTGGAGTGCCCATACGGCTGCGAATGCTGGAGCAAACGACGCGCCGATAGCTTCATAGATGGATTTCAACCAGAGTTCCATCTGTCTGTCAGTGGCATCTTTAAGTGAAGCCCCATCTTCCACTGCCACTATGGATCTAGCCGCAAGCCTGGAGATTGGGGGATCCACCTTTGGACACTGGGTCCAGCTCTTGACCACCTCAGGGGGAAAGGGATAACGTGTATCCTTAAGACGTTTGGAGAAACGCTTATCCGGATAAGCGTGGTGTTTCTGGACTGACTCTCTAAAGTCAGAGTGGTCCAGAAAAGTACTCAATTTACGCCTGGGATACCTGAAATGGAATTTCTCCTGCTGTGAAGCGGACTCCTCCACTGGAGGAGCTAGGGGAGAAATATCCAACATTTTATTGATGGACGCTATGAGATCATTCACTATTGCGTCCCCATCAGGTGTATCCAGATTGAGAGCGGTCTCAGGATCAGACTCCTGATCAGCTACCTCTGCCTCATCATATAGAGAGTCCTCTTGCTGGGACCCTGACCAGTGAGATGAAGTCGAGGGTCGCTCGTAGCGAGCTCGCTTAGGCTGTCTGGGACTGTCGTCCGTGTCAGAGCCATCACCCCGGGATGCATGGGACCCCCCCGGAGCACGGATTTGTTCCAAATGAGGGGGGCCAGGGGGCATTGAATTAACAGTGCCCATGGTCTGAGGTACCGGTCTGGACTGCAAAGTCTCAAGGATTTTAGTCATAGTCACAGACAATCTATCAGCAAAAACTGCAAATTCCGTCCCTGTCACCTGGACAGTGTTCACAGGTGGTTCTCCTTGGGTCACCTCTAGCCGAGGCCCCGGCTGAGCAAGTGCCACAGGGGCCGAACATTGCACACAATGGGGGTCAGTGGCACCAGCCGGTAGAACAGCCGCACATGCGGTACAGGTAGCATAGAAAGCCTGTGTCTTGGCCCCCTTGCCTTTTGCGGACGACATGTTGTCTAGCAATCTAGGAGGGTATATAGCCAAGAATAGCGACCGTACAGGGCAATGTATAGAATACAAGCATATACAAATGAACACTTCGGCACAAGAGGTGTCAGCACCCGAGGTGCCGCTTACCGCCCGCTCCAAGCGGGTGTGTGGTCGCCAGAATCCCGTGTCTGGGTCTCCCAGAGCTTGTCTCCCGTCTCCACTGAGACTGCAAACAGGAATGGCTGCCAGCGTCCTGTGAAGAGGGGCGGGCCGTGGGCGTGCCCCAGACAAAGTGCGGGAAACTGGCGTCCCACTGTGCCCAGTGAGGGGGGTTGGAGTATGCTAAGCAGACTCCAACCCTCGGCGCTGAAGTTCAGCACAGCGTCCCGCCCCTCCCCTGACTGGCAGGCCTGGGGGCGGGAACGAAACGGAACTAGGCCGCAAAAGCCGGGGACTCGATTTATAAGCGCGGCCGCCGTATAAGCGCGGCCAGCGCGGAAGTCCCCGGCGCACCACAAGTCCCAGCCGCGCCGCAGCGCTGCTGTAAAAACCGCCATCAGCGGCCGGCGCGGTAGTTCCTAACACATAAACTCACTCAGCAAGCTGTAGTGAGTATAGCACAAGCGCGCTGCGCTGCTGCCCCCGGCGCACTAACACACCCAGCAATGCTGGTGTGTGTGTGTGCGCGATTTGTACGGGGACACAGAGTACCTTCAAATGTAGCAGGGCCTTGTCCCTGACGATACTCAGCTCCATGTCCAGCAGATCCCCAGGGCTGTGGACGGAGCACGGTCTCCTGTGCCTGAAGACCGATAGGATCCCACTTCACCCAGAGCCCTAAGGGGATGGGGAAGGAAAGCAGCATGTGGGCTCCAGCCTCCGTACCCGCAATGGGTACCTCAACCTTAACAAACACCTCCGACAAAAGTGGGGTGAGAAGGGAGCATGCTGGGGGCCCTAGTATGGGCCCTCTTTTCTTCCATCCGACAAAGTCAGCAGCTGCTGCTGACTAAACAGTGGAGCTATGCGTGGATGTTAGCCTCCTTCGCACAAAGCATGAAAACTGAGGAACCCGTGATCCCACGGGGGGTGTATAGGCAGTAGGGGAGGGGCCTTACACTTTTAAGTGTAATACTTTGTGTGGCCTCCGGAGGCAGTAGCTATACACCCAATTGTCTGGGTCTCCCAATAGAGCGACAAAGAAAATATTGCATCTCTACCACAACAAAAAGCATGCGGTTTTGATGCGTTTTCTTTGCTAGGAGGTGTAGATTGGGTGCATGAATAGAGTGTAAAAATTTCAGCATCAAATCTCTTGGCAAAGAAGGGAATTTTGTTTACTTACCGTAAATTCCTTTTCTTCTAGCTCCAATTGGGAGACCCAGACAATTGGGTGTATAGCTATTGCCTCCGGAGGCCACACAAAGTATTACACTTAAAAGTGTAAGGCCCCTCCCCTTCTGGCTATACACCCCCAGTGGGATCACTGGCTCACCAGTTTTAGTGCCAAAGCAAGAAGGAGGAAAGCCAATAACTGGTTTAAAGACCAATTCAATCCGAGGAAACATCGGAGAACTGAACCATACCACATGAACAACATGTGTACCCGAAAAAACAGAAAAAACCCCGAGAAAACAGGGCGGGTGCTGGGTCTCCCAATTGGAGCTAGAAGAAAAGGAATTTACGGTAAGTAAACAAAATTCCCTTCTTCTTTTTCGCTCCTAATTGGGAGACCCAGACAATTGGGACGTCCAAAAGCAGTCCCTGGGTGGGTAAAAGAATACCTCGTGATAGGGCCGTAAAACAACCCTTTCCTACAGGTGGGCAATCGCCGCCTGAAGGACTTATCTACCTAGGCTGGCATCTGCCGAAGCGTAGGTATGCACCTGAAAATGCTTGGTAAAAGTATGCAGACTCAATCAGGTAGGTGCCTGACACACCTGCTGAGCCGTAGCCTGGTGCCGTAATGCCCAGGATGCACCCACGGCTCTGGTAGAATGGGCCTTCAGCCTTGAGAGAACCAGAAGCCCAGTAGAACTGTAGGTTTCAAGAATTGGTTCCTCGATCCCCCGAGCCAGGGTGGATTCAGAAGCTTGCGACTGTTTACGCCGACCAGCGACAAGGACAAAGAGTGCATCCGGGTGGCGCAGGAGCGCCATGCGGGAAGTAGAACCTGAGTGCTCTCACCAGAACCAACAGATGCAAATCCTTCTGAAATTGATGGACTGGACGAGGACACAAAGAAGGTGAGGTGATATCCTGATTGATATGAAAGTGGGATACCACCTTAGGGAGAAATTCCGGAATCGGACGCAGAACTACCCTGTCCTGGTGAAGGACCAGGAAGGGAGATTTGTATGAGAGCGTTGCTAGCTCGGAAACTCTCCTAAGAGACGAGACCGTTACTAGAAGGCCACTTCCCGAGAAAAGCGGGAAGGGAGACCTCTTTCAAAGGCTCGAAAGGCGGCATCTGGAGAGCAATTAGAACCTTGTTAAGATCCCAGGGCTCTAACGGCCGCCTGTACGGAGTGCTGAGAAGACAAACTCCCAGTAGGAACGTGCGTACCTGAGGAAGTCGTTTCTGAAAAAATACAGATAGCGCTGAGACTTGTCCCTAAAGGGAACTGAGCGACAACCCTTTTTCCAACCTAGATTGCAGGAAGGAAGGAAACATAGACGATGCAACCGGCCAGGGAGAAACACCCTGCGCCGAGCACCGAGATAAGAATATCTTCCACGTCCTGTGGTCAATCTTGGCGGACGTTGGTATGCTAGCCTGTCTCATGGTGGCAACCACGTCCTGAGGTAATCGTGACGACACTAGGTTCCAGGACTCAAAGCCACACCATCAGGTTGAGGGCCGTAGAATTCAAATGGAAGAATGGCCCTTGAGACAGCCAGTCTGATTGGTCTGGTAGTGCCCCCGGTTAGCCTACCGTGAGGCACCACAGAACCGGGAACCACAACATCCTCGGCCAATCTGTAGCGACGAGGATGGCGCGGCCGCAGTCGGTCCTGATCTAACGCAGCACTCTGGGCAACAATGCCAGAGGTGGCACATAAGGTAGCTGGAACTGCGACCAATGCTGAAGTAAGGCGTCTGCCGCCAGAGCTCGATGATTGTGAAACCGTGCTATGAAGCTGGCACATTGTTGTTGTGCCGTGACGCCATTAGATCGACGTCCGGCCTCTGTCAGCGGCGCCAGATCTCCTGAAACCCGTCCGGGTGAAGAGACCATACCCTTTCGGCCACACCCCGGCGACTTAGGAAGTCAGCTTCCTAGTTTTCCACGCCTGGGATGTTAACTGTGGATATGGTGGATGCCGTGTCTTTCACCCACATCAGAACCTGCCGGACTTCCTGGAAGGCTTGCCGGTTGCGCGTTCTTCCTTGGTGGTTGATGTATGCCACCGCTGTGGAGTTGTCCGACTGAAGTCGGATTTGCTTGCTTTCCAGCTGCTGTTGGAAGGTTTGTAGGGCAAGATACACTGCTCTGTGTTCAAGAACATTGATCTGAAGGGTGGACTCTTGCTGAGTCCACGTACCCTGAGCGCTGTGGTGGAGAAAAACTGCTCCCCACCCTGATAGACTCGCGTCTGTCGTAACTATCGCCCAGGATGGGGATAGAAAGGACTTTCTTTTTGACCATGAGGTGGGAAGAAGCCACCACCGTAGAGATTCCTTGGCCGCCTGAGAAAGAAAGACGACTCTGTTGAGGGAGGTCGACTCCCCGTCCCATTGGCGGAGAATGTCACATTGTAGTGGACGCAGATGAAACTGCGCGAAAAGAACTGCCTCCATTGCTACCATCTTACGTAGGAAGTGCATGAGGCGTCTTAATGTGTGCGACTGGTTCTTAAAGAAGAGATTGCAGCCCGTAGTGAATGCTGTTTGTCTAGCGGAAGCTTCACTATCGCTGAGAGAGTATGAAACTCCATGCCTAGATATGTTAGCGATAGGGTCGGGGTCGGATCTGACTTTAAAAAGTTGATGATCCACCCAAAACTCTAGAGAGTCTCCAGCGCAACGTTCGGGCAGTGTCGGCATGTTTCCTAAGAGAGTGCCTTGACAAGTAGATCGTCTAAATATGGGATCACAGAGTGACCCTGAGAGTGCAGGACTGTGACTACTGCTGCCCTGACCTTGGCGAAGACCAGTGGGACTGTCGCTAGCCGGAAGGTAGAGCTACGAACAGAAGGTGTTCGTCTCCTATAACGAAGCGTAGAAACGCTAGTGCTCTGGATCAATCGGCACGTGTGGATAAGCATCTTTGATGCCTAATGATGCTAGGAAATCTCCTTGGGACATTGAGGCGATGACATGGCGGAGGGATTCCATCCGGAACCGCCTGGTGTCCACGAGCTTGCTGAGCAGTTTTAGATCCAGAACGGGACGGAACGGCCCGTTCTTATAGGCACCGCAAATAATTTGGGGTAAAAACCGTGACCTTGTTCCTGAAGAGGAACGGGGGTCATCACTCTTTCTGCCTATAGGGTGCACCTTGTTTGCAGAAGAGCAGCGGCTCGGCCGGGAGGTGGAGAAGTTCTGAAGAATCGAGTTGGAGGACGAGAAGTGAGCTCTATCCTGTACCCGTGAGACAGAATGTCTCACACCCAACGGTCATTGACCTATGGCAGCTAAATATCGCCAAGGCGGGAGAGCCTGCTACCGACCGAGGATGCGGAGAGAGGAGGCCGCAAGTCATGAGGAAGCCGCCTTGGAAGCGGGTTTTCAGACTGTCTCTTTTTTGGGCGTGACTGAGCCCGCCAAGAATCTGAGCTCCTCTGATCCTTTTGAGTCCACATTGGACGAGGAAAAATGGGACCTGCCCGAGCCTCGAAAAGACCGAAACCCCGACTGCCTCCTGCTCTGTTGGGGTTTGTTGTGTCCGGGCTGAGGAAAGGATGAATCCTTACCCCTGGACTGTTTAATGGTTACATCCAAACGCTCACCAAACAGTCGGTCAGCAGAAAAAAGGCAACTGGTTAAGCACCCTTTTTTGGAAGCAGAATCTGCCTTCCATTCACTTAACGAGCAGACCAGGCTCTGCTTAAAAACACGGAGTAGCGGAGGCTACTGCCGCACGGTTCGCAGAGTCTAGGGCAACCTGAATCGCGTAAGAAACAAATGCAGACATTTGAGAGGTTAAGGATGCCACCTGCGGCACAGATGCACGTGTAACCGTGTCAATCTGTGTAAGACAAGCTGAAATAGCTTGGAGTGCCCTAAGGGTGAGAATACTGGAGCCAACGGTGCGCCGACAGCCTCATAGATGGATTTAGACCAGAGATCCATCTGTCTGTCAGTGGCATCTTTAAGTGCAGCTCCATCTCCCACTGCAACTATGGATCTAGCTACAAGCCTGGAGATTGGAGGATGCCGCTTGGGACACTGGGTCCAGTCCTTGACCACGTCAGGGGGCAGGGATAACGTGTATCCTAAGCCGTTTGGAGAAGCGCATATCTGGATAAGTGTGGTGTTCCTGGACTGCCTCTCTGAAGGCAGAGTGGTCCAGAAAAATACGTGAAGCTGACTCCTCCACTGGAGGAGCTGGTGAGAAATAACCAACATTCTATTGATGGACGCTATAAGATTATTCACTATGGCGTCACCATTAGGTGTATCCAGATTGAGAGCGGTCTCAGGATCAGAATCCTGAGCCGCTACTTCCGCCTCATTACACAGAGAGTCCTTCTGCTAGGACCCTGATGAAACCGAGGGCCGCTCATAGTGAGCCCGCTTAGGCTGTCTGGGACTGACGTCTGTGCAGAGCCGTGACTCTGGGATGCGTGTGACATTCCCGGAGCTGTTAGTTGTTCACACTGAGGGGGGCCATGGATCAATGATTCAACAGTGCCCATGTTGTGAGAGACATGTCCGGACTGCTAGGCTTCTAGTATCATAGCCATAGTCTCAGAAAAACTGTCAGTAAATACTGCAGACACCGTCCTCATCCTCTGGCCATTAGCAGAGACTCCGGCTGAGTTGGATACAATGGGGGTCTATGTAACCTGCCGGCCGTATAGCCGTACATGCTGTACCGGCTGCATAGAAAAACATGTGGTTCTGCACCTTTGTTTTACACAGAGAATATGCTGATAACTCCTCCGCACAATCCAGGAGGGTATATACAACGTGCGACCAAACAGTGCAATGTATATAGTACAAGCATGTCTATAAGTGCACTTCTGCACTAGTGGGGTTAGCACCACAGGTGCTGCTTAACGCCTGTTGCAGCGATTGTGTGACTATCAGAATGCCAGGGTCTTCCACACTTGTCTCTGTATCGTACAGAAACTGACACTAATGGCTGCCGGCGTCCTGTGTAGAGAAGGAAGCCGTGGGCGTGCCTGAGAAAGTGCGGGAATCCGGTTTCACAGTGCACACAGTGAGAGGGGTGGAGTATGCAAAACATACTCCAGCTCTCAGCGCTGCAGTGCTATGCAGCGTCACGCCCCTACCCTGACTGTCAGGCCTGTGGGCGGTAACGAAGGGAGACTAGGCCCAGAAGCCGGGGACTCGAGTTAATAAGCGCGGCCGGCATATCAGTGCTGGCCGGCGCGGAAGTCCCCGGCGCACCACAAATCCCAGCGGCGCCTTAAATAAAAACGGCAGCGGCGGTTAGCGCGGTAGTCACCCAATACACTAACACACCCAGCAACGCTGTGGTGTGCGATGGCACTAGTGCGGACAGCGCCGCTGTCCCTGGCGCACTAACACACCCAGCAGTGCTGCCGTGTGTCTGCGCGGTCCCCACAGGGACACAGAGTACCTCCATGTAGCAGGGCCATGTCCCTGAAGATACTCCGCTCCATGTCCAGCAGATACCAGGGGCTGTGGATGGAGCACGGCCTCAGTGCCTGGAGACCGATAGAATCCCACTTCACCCAGAGCCCTGTAAAAAGGGATGGGGAAGGAAGCAGCATGTGGGCTCCAGCCTCCGTACCCGCAATGGGTACCTCAACCTTAACAAACACCTCCGACATGAAGTGGGGTGAGAAGGGAGCATGCTGGGGGCCCTCGTATGGGCCCTCTTTTCTTCCATCCGACATAGTCAGCAGCTGCTGCTGACTAAACAGTGGAGCTATGCGTGGATGTGTTGCCTCCTTCGCACAAAGCACAAAACTGGTGAGCCAGTGATCCCACTGGGGGTGTATAGCCAGAAGGGGAGGGGCCTTACACTTTTAAGTGTAATACTTTGTGTGGCCTCCGGAGGCAATAGCTATACACCCAATTGTCTGGGTCTCCCAATTAGGAGCGAAAAAGAAAAAAGGTTTTGGTGCAAATTTGGTACAGAAGATTGCACCAAAACATTTTTTGTGCATTTTTTGGCCAAGAGATGCAGATTTAGTGCTGCAAATTTTACACCCACCACATTCCTACACCCCATCTACAACTGCTGGAAAATCCCATGTTTTTCCTCTGTATATATGACACCCTGCAGCATCAGCCCTGGCTGGTTTTAACACTTATCCAAACAGATTAACCACTTAAATGTCTGTCAATTACAACAGTGGCACCTAAGTGATTAAAAGAGGAGAGGACTCCCCTTTAACACTATTGGCGCTTTTCAATTCGTAATCACTGCTACCGATAGTTGTCATGGCACCTTGACTTCAGGGTACAGTGGCCTGTTAGTTTCTGCTAAAAGCAGGGTCTAACAGGCTGTCAGCGTAGAACTGACAGGTCTTATGCGCTGCAGTACACGAGTCCTGCAGTGCATGACACCAAAAATCAAAGTAAAAAAATATTCATGTCCCACAGTGGACCAGTGGATTTTTGTCTACAATATGAGAACAACCACTTATATATTGTGTTTTCCACTTCAGTATATGTATTTATGAGAACACACAATGTCAACATTTTGTATATTTGATTTGATTTCAGAATCCCTTTAAAGGGTGATTCAGAACAACAAAACAGTAAACTCCATGCACTGAGTACAGCTGTTATCACGTCCCGGCACTGAGTGACAGTCTGCCTGCAGTGTGTATGTGCTGACCGACTTGTCGCTCACAGTGTCGGGGGTGCGATTACAGCCGTGCTCCCAGTATACAGAGTGATGACATAATCTCTCCCCTGTGCCGCCCCGTGACTCGGAGATTACATATTATAAAAACGTAATTTCCGCTATATAACCGCACTTCAAATCAGCTACACAGGGTTTTAACACAGTTTACATACATATTAACCCTATATCTGCAGGTAAATAGCGCTTCTAGTGATGGGGGGATTCCCTTTATAGCCGTGTCACAATCATTGTTATACATATTGTAATCAGAACTAATGGCCGACCTGCTGCTGGGAGATTCCATAATGCCCAACATTTTGGCTTTGATTTTCTTCTTCTGCTTCCTGATGGCAGATTTCATGCCACACAACAAAAGGCTGGGGATCCTCTCATCATTGAGCAGCTCCCTATGTAGCAAATAGCAAAGAATATCTGTTATCAGGAAATTAAAGTGCATCCTCCGAAATACAAGTGCTAAATGAAGGATTGTTTCATGACAGAAGAAAAACTTTGTTCCAGCACATACGGAGTATAAACTTCTTTTATTGGAAAAATATAGTAAAAAAAAAAAAAACAAAACAAAAAACAAAAAAAAAAAAACACACAGATGGTAGGTGAAAAAACAGCAAACTGGCCCTAGACACACCGGTTTACGCGTTCAGAGGCGTGCGCCTCTTAATCATAATGGTGGTTATCATTAAGAGGCGCACGCCTCGAAATACGTAAACCGGTGTTTCTGGGGCCAGTTTGCTGTTTTTTCACCTACCATCCGTGTGTGTGTGTGTTTTACTATATTTTTCCAATAAAAGAAGTTTATACTCCGTACGTGCTGGAACAATGTTTTTCTTGGATGGTCTTGGACAGATGCCGTGAACTTGGAGGAACAGGTGAGCTGGACACCATTTAACTTTCTTGCATTGTATCATGATAACATACACTTGTATTGCATATACATTATCTGCATAACTTGGCTGCACATTAACCCCTTAGGCTATGTGCCCACGGGGACATTGTCCTGCGGATATATCCGCAAGACATTCCGCAGGTGCTCCCAGAAATCCGCAACAGAACTTTCTCTGTTTCAATGCTGCGGATATACAGCGGAATGTCGTGCGGATATGGTGCGGGCATTCTGTATTGAGGATACAGTACCATGGCTTCGGCACTGCATCCTCAATGCAGAACAAGTGCTGCAGTGATCGGGGTGCTCATACTTACTTCCATCATGCAGCACCTCGCTTTCCGGCGGCCGGGTCACTGTCAGGCAGCGTCTGGTTCACTGTGCTGGAGGTGGGCGGGCCTGAACTAGCTCCGGCTGTCACATGACCGAAGCTTGTGCAGGCCCCGCCCACCTCTTCCTTCCTGTACCTGGCTGGATCCACCGCGCTGCTGCCGCTACACCGGATGGAGAAAGTGACTCGGGTCTCTATCAAGGCAGGTAAGTATATGGGACACTGCGGAGAAATCCGCAACAATAATTGACATGCTGCAGATTTTTCCACACGAAAATCCGCATGATTTCCGCTGCGGAAAAATCCGCAGCGTGGGCACAGCATTTCCCAAATGCCATAGAAATGGCTGAAGAGTAGCTGTGCTGCAGATTTCTGGAAAATCTGCGGCTTTTCCGCGAGAAATCCGTGGCAAAATCCATGCATTTTCCGCAGCGTGGGCACATAGCCTTAGCATCAAGTGACGTACATTTACAGGAGATGTGCCCACTCATTGTATGGAGCGGGCTCGGGATCTGAGCTCCTGACAGTACAGATGCCACTTGTCTTATATAAGAGAATCCAAAGAGAAACTGCTGCATTTGAAATTAGCTCCAAGCGCAAGTTCATAGGGAATCTGTCTGGAATCTGAGTAGTTTAATGTAGAGACAAAGACCCCGATTCCAGCGATGTGTCACTTATTGGTCTGCTTGCGTAGCTATATCAACAGGAAATAATTAGAGGACTAGTAAACCTGCTGCAATGTAGTCCTCCATATTAGTGACCACTGTATAACCGTTCCCCCACCACTAATTGATAGCTTGCTCGGTACACAGTACAGAGGTGTGGGCAGGGTTATAAAGAGCTCAGCATTCAGACAAATTGTAGATCTGAAGCAGATAAGTGTTTTTTTTTCCAAAACTGCAGCAAGCAGCCCAGTAAGTGACATCTCTGGAATCAGGGTTTCTGCTGCTACATCATCCTACTCTCAGATGGGCTAACAAAAACATGGTGTCAGATTCCCTTACCGCTTAGCTACTGCTGTCAATAGCAGCATTTCAACTGTCAGGAATGGAGAGATTTATTTACGAATCCTATCACCCCTTCCGCAAATTTATCATAGAATGGCGATGTCTTCTTTTGGCAGCCGGGGGCTTTTCCAGCAGTGTTAGTACTCCTATGTTGCCCAGCCCGTGACTGGGCTTACTAGGAGATCGGTAATTATACAATAAAAGTTTCAATATTACAGTTTTGCAGTGATTACAGGTTCAGGTTCCCGAAGAGCGCAAACTAAAATTATTACAAATTATTACACTTACACATTTTTAAAAATTACACTAAAAAAAAAAAAAAAAGTCTAAATGACCTACTTATGACATGTAAATTGTGAGGTTTTTAATAGAAAAAGAATTACAAAAATATAATCAGCGTGCAATAGCAAAAACATTACTTATTTTAAACATATTCTAATGCCCTGTAATCAAAATGTCGTTATTTACATAATATCATTCAGCTGAATATGTTTCTTTTATAGTGACTATTGCTGAGGAAATTTAATCTAGGCAGGACGTTCAGATAAATGGACAACCACGTAACATAAATTACCAGACACTGCGCTCATTTAGAGTCTCCCACTGTGGGGCTCTAATATAGCGATAACCAAGGGTGAACTCCCTATAACTATGGAATTTGCCATATATCCTGAGAACAGGGCTCCATTCATTCTCTATAGGAGTGGCAGAGATAATAGAGTACAGCGCTGAGCCATTTCAGATATTCCCATAGAGCAACGGCGTGCAATATTCCCGAGGGACCACATTAGAGATCGTAACTGATGTGGAGGGCCGAATCAATAGGCTGAAATTAATTCTACTCAATATTAATATTAATTATTTTATATTAAATCTATCACAATATTGAGCAGAATTAAGTATTTTAACATCCTCCTACAGTATGAGACCCTCACATACCTCTCTATATACAGTGTGAGCCCCCACATAACCCCTCTATATACAATGTGAGCCCCCACATAACCCCTCTATATACAATGTGAGCCCCAATGTAGCCCCTCTATATACAATGTGAGCCCCGACATAACCCCTCTATATACAATGTGAGCCCCGACATAGCCCCTCTATATACAATGTGAGCCCGCACATAGCCCCTCTATATACAATGTGAGCCCGCACATAGCCCCTCTATATACAATGTGAGCCCCAACGTAGCCCCTCTATATACAATGTGAGCCCCTACATAACCCCTCTATATACAATGTGAGCCCCGACATAGCCCCTCTATATACAATGTGAGCCTGCACATAGCCCCTCTATATACAATGTGAGCCTGCACATAGCCCCTCTATATACAATGCGAGCCCCAACGTAGCCTCTCTACATACAATGTGAGCCCCGACATAGCCCCTCTATATACAATGTGAGCCCCAACGTAGCCCTTCTATATACAATGTGAGCCTGCAAATAGCCCCTCTATATACAATGTGAGCCTGCACATAGCCCCTCTATATACAATGTGAGTCAAAACGTAACGCCCCATATATACACATTATGAGGCCTCACACTGCCTCCTACATGCATACAACACATCCCATACACATGAGAGATTAAAAAAAAATCCTCCACCAATGTGTTCACCGACGTCTGCATCTTGAGAATTGAAAAAGCGGTTACATCAGTATGCGGGTGGCGGCGGACGGATGGCGGGTAAGCACATGGTGTGGCCGCAGGCCACAGTTTTCAGTAGTTTGACTGTTTCGGTCTGCAGGCTGCACTGGAATAGCCACAGGGCCAGACAAAGCCCATGGGGCTGCACTTTGCCCTGCCATAGAGAATGAATGGAGAGCAATGATGATTAAGCACTACCATGCTCTGTACTACCGTAGTAACAAGCAGTTGGACGTTCAGACGTGCTCATCTCTTGTACTGAGTATAATGGACGTTACAGAAGATCTTAAGGAAAAATGCTCGAGTTCTCCATCAACTTCCATTATACTGTACACGAGTCGAGCCTCTCTGAGCGTCCAACTGCTCTTTACTAGTACAGAGCATAGTAGTGCTTGCTCATCACTAATGGAGAGTATGTGCACATATTTATTATTAAAAGGTACTATAATAAATTACCTGTGGTAATACTGCAACTCCTCATTTACCAAGAACAAGTTTGTCTTCAACTCATTCCTCTCCTGTACAATATGCTTCACATCTTCCTTGGTAAAACATAGTTGGTTTGATGGTGCTTTGTCCTTTTCGTCTTGTTCCAGAGACTTACATTCAGGAGTGTTCTGAAAAAGTCACATAATGTGGATATGACGTATGAGTAGAGAATAGAGGCAGGGATATGCTTTTATTCACCTTTTGTAGGTTTTCATCTGACCAGTAGATGGCAATGTAGATTAATTCATATATAATGAGTCCTCACTTCCACACATGCAGTAAACAAGGCTACTGTATCCAGGACTGACAGCCTCACTACTAGACCTTAGGATCCAGGATTGGTAGCCTCACCACTAGACCATTAAATCCGGGATTGGCAGCCTCACCACTAAGGCCCGTTTGACACATCCGGCATTTCGCCGGATTCGGCACACTTCAGTACCAGTGCAATACAGTACAATGGCATCGCGGCAACCTCCGGTACCATGCTGTCATGTGACCGGAGCTTGCCGCGATGCCATTGTACAGTATTACACTGTACTGGAGTGTGCCGAATCCGGTGAAATGCCGGATGTGTGAAATGGGCCTACACCACCAAGTCCCCGTAGCCGGGCCTGGCAGCTTCATTGCTGGGCCTCCATAGCCGGGCACAGAAGCTTCATTGCTGGCCCCCCACAGCCAGGCCCAGAAGCTTCATTGCTGGGCCCCACATAGCTGGGCCCCACATAGCTGGGCCTGGCAGCTTTATTAAATGGGTCTCCATAGCCGAGCCTGGCAGCTTCATTGCTGGGTACTCTTAACTGGGCCTGGCAGCATCATTATAAGGCCCCGGGCCTTGCAGCTTCATTACTAGGCCCCCACAGCCGGGCCTTAAAGCCTCATTACTAGTCCCCCATAGCTGGGCCTCACAGTCTCATTACCAGGCCCCCATAGCTGGGCCTCGCAGGCTCATTACTAGGCCCCCATAGCTGGGCCTCGCAGCATCATTACTAGGCCCCCATAGCCGGGCCTTGCAGCCTCATTACTAGGCCCCCATATCTGGGCTTCGCAGCCTCATTACTAGGCCCTGATAGCTGGCCTCGCAGCCTCATTACTAGCCCCCAGAGCTGGGCCTCGCAGCCTCATTACTAGTCCCCATAGCTGGGCCTCGCAGTCTCATTACTAGGCCCCCATAGCTGGGCCTCGCAGTCTCATTACTAGGCCCCCATAGCTGGGCCTCGCAGGCTCATTACTAGGCCCCTATAGCTGGGCCTCGCAGTCTCATTACTAGGCCCCCATAGCTGGGCCTCGCAGTCTCATTACTAGGCCCCCATAGCTGGGCCTCGCAGGCTCATTACTTGGCCCCCATAGCTGGGCCTCGCAGGCTCATTACTTGGCCCCCATAGCTGGGCCTCGCAGGCTCATTACTTGGCCCCCATAGCTGGGCCTCGCAGGCTCATTACTTGGCCCCCATAGCTGGGCCTCGCAGGCTCATTACTTGGCCCCCATAGCTGGGCCTCGCAGGCTCATTACTTGGCCCCCATAGCTGGGCCTCGCAGGCTCATTACTTGGCCCCCATAGCTGGGCCTCGCAGTCTCATTACTAAGCCCCCATAGCTGAGCCTCGCAGCCTTATTACTAGGCTCCCATAGCCAGGCCTCGCAGCCTCATTACTAGGCCCCGCAGCTTCATTACAGGGCCCCCATAACCGAGCCTTGCAACCTCAATACAAGGCCCCCATAGCTGGGCCTCATTACTAGACCCCCATAGCCAGTACTCACAGCATAATTACGACGGTAAGCCCTCATAGACAAGGCCTTAGAGCCTCATTAGTAGACCACCATATCCAGGACTGGCAGCCTCACTAAAAATATAACATCATGCCCATTCTTTGCTTTATATTGGAATTTTTGTAATTTATTTTATTATTGCAATCCTGCTTTAACCTTGGCCTGTGTATATTGTAATAAAAACTAATTAAAAAAGAAAACCAAGCAGGACTTAATTGCAATCACAATGCTGAAATGATGGCTTGTGTATCTGGATCAATTTATTATGCACTGAGTCACCATAATGTGAATATGTTAGAAGGAAAGATAAACAAGACACAAGCTCCAAGAAGTGAGTGCACACCTTAACTTTATTACTGCCTGACTCCGTAAGGGTGAGGGAAATGGGCACGTAGTCACCTGTACTTCCCAGATATAGGGATACTTATTTGTTTGTGCTGTCATATATCAGATGTTGGCCCCGCATAACCTCCCACAGACATTATGAGCCCCCACATAGCCCCTCCCGTATACAAGTGACTTTGGATCAGCTTCACATGCATGAAAAAGTTGTTTAACCACAATTTTGGAAAGGTGCCAACAATTTTGTCTGGCACATATTTGAAGCTACATGTGAAATTATGCACAATTTGCTTTTTTTTTTTCCTCTTTTTTTTGTGTTGTTCCAATACTCAAAGAAAATAAACAGGTCTATACCAAAACATGTACCCTATTTTTCGGACCATAAGACGCACTTTTTTCCCCCCAAATGTTGGGGGAAAGTGGGGGGGGTGCGTCTTATGGACTGAATACAGGGCTGCGGGGAATGAGGGTGCTGCGGTGGAGCAGGTCATCGGGGGCACGAGCAGGCTGTAGCAGCGCCTGCCATGATCACGTGGACCCGCTCATTTAATATGCCGCCCATCCTCCCGCCCATCATCTCTCAGCGCTGAAGCAGGCGCTGACAGGTGGGCGGGGTGATGGGCGAGGGATAAAAAGCCGGCCCGCATGATCACCCTTGGCAACTGCAGCCCGGAGTGATCATGTGCGGCTGTATTCACTGCCCCCCGAACATCATCATCAGTGCGGAGGGCAGTGAATCAGTACACATTACTCACCGTTCCCCTGCAGCACCACGATCCCTCCTGTCAGCTGCCTTGCGTGGAGACTAGCGGCGCGCACAGCGATGACGTCATCGCTGTGCGCACGTGTCCACACACAGCCGCCGGCACAGACCGGAGCACATCGCGATGCTGCAGGGGAACGGGGACGGCTCCACACAGCCGCGCTGCCGCTGACACAGACGGAGGAGAAGCGATGCTGCAGGGAGTGAGGTGAGGTAAGGTGAGTATGAACATTTATTTTTTTTTTATGTGCCACAGGATGCGGCCATATACCAGGATAGGGGTTTATTATGAGCCGCATGGGGAGTATATGAGCAGCAATGGGGAGTATATGAGCAGCAATGGGGAGTATATGAGCAGCAATGGAGAGTATATGAGCAGCAATGGAGAGTATATGAGCAGCAATGGAGAGTATATGAGCAGCAATGGGGAGTATATGAGCAGCAATGGGGAGTATATGAGCAGCAATGGGGAGTATATGAGCAGCAATGGGGAGTATATGAGCAGCAATGGGGAGTATATGAGCAGCAATGGGGAGTATATGAGCAGCAATGGGGAGTATATGAGCAGCAATGGGGAGTATATGAGCAGCAATGGGGAGTATATGAGCAGCAATGGGGAGTATATGAGCAGCAATGGGGAGTATATGAGCAGCAATGGGGAGTATATGAGCAGCAATGGGGAGTATATGAGCAGCAATGGGGAGTATATGAGCAGCAATGGGGAGTATATGAGCAGCCTGGGGAGTATATGAGCAGCCTGGGGAGTATATGAGCAGCATGGGGAGTATATGAGCAGGACATAACCCCATAACAGTGTCAGCAGCAAATCCTCGCCCCATAACAGTGTGTCATGACCACATTTTTTGCTTAAAATTTTATTTTCCTCCTCTAAAACCAGGGTGCGTCTTATGGTCCGGTGCGTCTTATAGTCCGAAAAATACGGTAATAGCAATAATTTTCTGCGAGAAATACCTCATTTTCTAGAACAGTTTCTAGAGTGACAACAATTTCGAGCATGACTGTATATTCATGTCTACACTAATGTGCATAAAGAACACGTTACAAGATAATTTCCAATCCTATAGAAAATACACTATAACTCTTGTTCAATATGAAGGATAGATGTAAATTTCTGCTAATATGTAGGAAGAACCAGTGGGAAAAGGTCTATGTAGGCCTGTGAAAAAAAAGGTTATGTGTAATTACAGAGGACTTAGACTGAAGATGGAATAATGAATTGAGGGACTAAATGAATAATAACAGATGATGAGGATGAAAGAAGGTGGTAGAATATGAGCAGAAAAGGAGAATCAAAATGAGAAATAATTGATAATGATAATAGAGAGAAGTTAGCAATGGATCCACACAAGAATAAACCAATAATATGACCGAAAAAGATAAATCAATCAAGGTGTGGGGGAGTAGTGCAAACATAGTATTGCTGTGGATGGGCTTACAGGTTAAGGAGCAGCATCATTTATGGTACAAGGGTGGGGCTAAGCGCGTCAGGATGACGTGTCTATGGTGGGAATGTGGAACCCAGCAAATATATCCTGCGCATGCGCCCAAGTATAAGACATGTACTAACAGCAGAAGAGTGAAAAAAGCAACACTGATTGACAATCAATTTCACATGATGTTGTATAAATGGAATAGACATCAGATGGAAATTATTGGCAATTATCAAGACACACTCAATAAAGGAGTGTTCCTGCTGGTGGGGACCACAGATCACATTCTCAGTACCAAAGCTTTCCAGCTGATGATTTGGTCACTTTTGAATGTTGGTTGTGCTTTCACACTCATGGTAGCATGAGATGGACTCTACAACCCACACAAGTGGCACAGGTAGTGCAGCTCATCCAGGATGGCACATCAATGCGAGCTGTGGCAAGAAGGTTTGCTGTGTCTGTCAGCGTAGTGTCCAGAGGATGGAGGCACTACCAGGAGACAGGCCAGTACACCAGGAGACGTGGAGGGGGCCGTATGAGGACAACAACCCAGGAGCAGGACCGCTACCTCGGCCTTTGTGCAAGGAGGAACAGGAGGAGCACTGCCAGAGCCCTGCAAAATGACCTCCAGCAGGCCACAAATGTCCATGTGTCTGCACAAACTGTTATAAACCAACTCCATGAGGATGGCATGACGGCCCAATGTCCACACATGGGGGTTATGTTCACTGCCCAACACCGTGCAGGATGCTTGGCATTTGCCACAGAACACCAGGATTAGCAAATTCGCCACTAGCGCCCTGTGCTCTTCACAGATGAAAGCAGTTTCATACTGAGCACATGTGACAGACGTGACAGAGTCTGGAGATGCCGTGGAGAGCGATCTGCTGCCTGCAACATCCTTCAGCATGACCGGTTTGGCAGTGGGTCAGTAATGGTGTGGCATGGCATTTCTTTGGAGGGCCGCACAGCCCTCCATGTGCTCGCCAGAGGTAGCCTGACTGCCATTAGTTCCTCAGACACTTTGTGAGACCATATGCTGGTGCGGTTGGCCCGGTGTCCCTACTAATGCAGGACGATGCCAGACCTCATGTGGCTGTAGTGTGTCAGCAGTTCCTGCATGATAAAAGGCATTTAAGCTATGGACTGGCCTGCCCATTCCCCAGACCTGAATCCGATTGAGCACATCTGGGACATCATGTCTCGCTCCATCCACCTACGTCACGTTGCACCACACACTGTCCAGGAGTTGGCGGATGCTTTAGTCCAGGTCTGTTAGGAGATCCAGCAGGAGACTATCCTCAACCTCATCAGTAGCATGCCCAGGTGTTGTAAAGGAGGTCATACAGGCACGTGGAGGCCACACACAATACTGAGCCTTATTTTGACTTGTTTACACTTTCATTTTGTCTTGTTTTGATTTTCATTTTGAATTGATTCCACTTTCATTTTGTGTGTGTCTTCAAATCCAGGCCTCAATTGGTTAAAACATTTGATTTCCATTGATGATTTTTGTGTGATCTTGTTGTCAGCATATTCAACTTTGTACAGAACAAAGATTTGAGTCTTCCCTATAACCCCCTTCAGCCCCGGGGCACTTTCCGTTTTTCCGTTTTTGTTTTTTGCTCCCCTTCTTCCGAGAGCCGTAACTTTTTTATTTTTCCGTCAATCTTGCCATATGAGGGCTTGTTTTTTGCGGGACAAGTTGTACTTTTAAATGAAACCATAAGTTTTACCATATGGTGTATTGCAAGACAGCAAAAAAATTCCAAGTGTGGAAAAACTGCAAAAAAAGTGTGATGGCACAATAGTTTTTGGGATGTTTTATTCACGGTGTTCACTATATGGTAAAACTGATGTATTACCGTGATGACTGAGGTCGGTGCGAGTTTTGTAGACACTAAGCATGTATAGGTTTACTTGTATCTAAGGGGTTAAAAAAATTCACAATCTTGTCCAATAAAAGTGGCGTACGTTTTGCTCCATTTTCCGAAACCCGTAGAGTTCTCATTTTTTGGGATCTATGGCTCAGTGACTGCTTATTTTTTGCGTCTCGAGCTGACGTTTCTAATGGTACCATTTTTGCGCAGATGCTACGTTTTGATCGCCTATTATTGCATTTTGCGTAAAACTTGCGGCGACCAAAAAACGTAATTTTGGCGTTTGGATTTTTTTTGCCACTACGCCGTTTACCAATCAGATTAATTGATTTTATATTTTGATAGATCGGGCATTTCTGAACGCGTCGATACCAAATATGTGTATATTTATTTATTTTTTAACCCTTTAATTTTCAATGGGGGAAAAGGGGGTGTGATTTGAACTTTTAAAAATTTTTTTTTTTTTTACTTTTTTTTTTTTATTTTACTAGTCCCCCAAGGGGGCTATAGCGATCAGCAATCCGATCGCTCTTATCTATCTGCTGATCACAGCTATACAGCTGTAAACAGCAGATACAGTCACTTCCTGCTTCCCTGGCCTCCGGGCCGGGTGAAAACGAAAGTGAAACGTCATAGCTGCAGGCATTATCACATAACCCTGTGCTACGATGGCAACCACCGAAAATCACGTGATCACTCGTGACTTCCGGTGGGGGCGGCGGTAAGTGAAAATCTTCACCGCGCTTATATACATCTCGCTGCCAGACTTTGGCAGCGAGATGTAAGGGGTTAATGTTACGGTTGGAATGCAATTCCACTCGTAACATGCAGGCACACATGTCAGCTGTTGAAAACAGCTGCTATGTGCGCCGATCAACGCCGCCTGACCGCAGCAGGGGGCCGGGCTTAACGGGACACGCTCCATGACGGATATATCCGTCCATGGTCGTGAAGGGGTTAATATTATATTATATATATATTTTATATATTATAATATATATGTGTGTGCGCGAGTGTATTATGCAAATACTTTATTTGAGGTCACAACTTCCCTTTTTTTCTCTAGGTTATATTATTTGTATTTAGAAACCTTTCGGAAAATCATTAAGGTCGAAGCTTTGCATCATGTATCTGTATACACCTGTCGGATATCGATTAAAGCACCACTCCAGCGTCTTGGGTTTCTTTTTCAGCTCTGGACTGGTGTTTTTAATCTAAGGTCCCTGCCCTTAGTAATATAATAAAACTCCGGCGTGCTTATCTTTTAACGACGCTGCTCAGGTCCCGCGTCACCATCTTGTGACCACAACTTCACATTGGTTAGAAGTTACGTCACAAGCTCTCAATGCAAGTTTATGAGACCCAAAATGAGACCAGAATGGAGAACTCAGACTTGCATTGAAGACTGACCTCCGACATTCTCCATGACATACCGGAGGAATCCAGCAGGTCCTAAACGTCCGGAGACCGACGGCAGCGGTGTTGACAGGCGGTGGAGACAACGACAAGGTGAGTATATGAGTAAGGATCTTAGATTAAAAGCACCAGCAGTAAAATAAACTCCAACACACTGGAGTGGTGCTTTAATAAAGCATCACTTAATCCACATATGTTGGCGTCAGCTGGGGCTCATGTGCTGAAGCGGTAGCAGTGTAAAGGCTGCAATACTTTCTACCATTTTCATCTTAAGGTTAGGATTACATGGTGACTTTAGCCACAACAGCCATAGTATGACTTAAAGTGGTTGTGGAGGCTCATGAAAAAAGTCTGCCGTCACAGAGTGAATTGTTAATTCTCACATAGTCTGCACTGCGTGCTGTGAAGATTCTCTGATGCCGGCAGTGAGACCAAGCAGTCACATGCCTGCAAAGTATACAATATACATACGCCAGGCCATATCCTAACCAGGCATACAAGGCCTTACTGAAGTCACGGCACTATACAAGTGAATAGGGTCGCATTGCAATACCTACACTGGTGTGACAAATAAGTCGAAAGAAATCAACACAATCTGATTTTTTTGTGACTTGTCGCTATAATGTAAGTGTCATAATGAGACCCGTTCAATTCTACAGCACCTCAATGTAGCAGTGGCACCGAGCAAACTTTGTTGATGCGACAGCTGTCCTGGTCAAAGTCACCGTACAGCCCTCGCCTTCCTCTGTACCACTGCGTTCATTAAAAGAACTGTCCAACATATAAGTATGGCCTCAGATTACAAAACATTTTGGAGATCCTATTAGGTTTAAAAAAAACATAAAAGAAAAGTGTTCAACAGGGCATATTTGGGTACTGTTCATTATTAAAAAAAAACCATCTAAAAACAGAGGCAATATTTAATTGGAAAAAATACGCAAGTCTGCTCTGATCCAGAAGGACGAAAAGTCTCTTTAGTGCAAACTATTAGCGGTAGCTACCGTCGGAACCTGTCCACTCCCTCGACTGCTCCAGCCGCTACTATAGAGGTATGTATGGAGATTTCCTTAATGTAATAAGGTGTGTGATGTTACATACTACTACTGCAATGTTGGAAGAACGCAGCATTATTCCTTTGTTGTTTATGCTACTAAGGTAGGACTAGTATGAGGGAAAAGTCAGATTATTAGACTAGTTCTGCTTCATTAGAATAATCAACAGCTTCCGAAAAAAAATTACATTCTACAAAGATTGTAGCACTACATCAGACTCCTTATTCTAATAAGTAAATCTGCACTCATGCCACTTACTCTAGCGCTTGAGGGCAGACAGGACCTGAGAGGTTCCCATTAATGTATGGCCCAAACAAAGATGAAGCCGAGTAGTCTCTTAAAACATGTCCTTCAGCAACATCTACAATCCATACATTTCTAAATGCATTTGGAAATTTTCGTAGTATAATTAAGTGATCTATGAATACAATTTGAAGTTGAGCCACATAATTAATTACAGGTTACCATGACATACCATATTTTTATCAGGAACCGCTTGGGCTACAGGGAACCTCTCTAACACGGCATCCATCTCCTTCTGCTTTTCTTGGAGCAGGTTCTCCAGATCTGCTTTCCTCTGCAGGGAGCTTTTAAGTTGAGCGTGAACCACAGCAACTTTGCGGCGCAAGTCTTCATTCATATTCATGAAGCGATTCAACTGTTCTTGTAGCTGCAATGTCCGGAAAAAAAAGAGACGTTAGCGATATAGAGTACTCATAGTTAATATGCACCAGCTATAGAAAGAACAATATTTTTAGTGAACAATGTAAAAGGTCAGGATCCTCGTATATCCTCCTCATCAATGTATTTTAGCGGCTATATTGACCTAGCCTAGGTGCCCGAGTGTTGCCTGCCTGTTGACATCGCCCCCACCCATGAGATATCTAATATATAAAGCTGAATGTATGTATGTATGTATGGGATTGGCATCTGCACCGTCGCAGCTACAGCCACAAACTTTTGCACACACACTTCTGGACCCCGAGAGCATCATAGGCTATGTTTTGAGGGGAAATTTTAACCCCGCGCTTTACAGTTATTCACCAAAAAAACTGCCTCCATTAAAGCGAATGGAGCTAGGAGCCACAGTGCAGCCAGAACTTCAGAAGAATGCGCAGCCACGCCCTTATGTGGAATGTTGGCGTGTCACAATGCAGCCAGGGAAAGAGACAGAGACAGACAGGGTAAGAAACAGACATAGACAGGGTAAGAGACAGACACAAAGATTCAGACAGAGACAGACAGGGAAACAGACAGGGAAAGAGAGGGAAAGAGACAGACAAAGACAGGTAAAGAGAGAGACACAGGGAAAGAGACAGATAGATAGACAGACAGGGAAAGAGATAGACAGACGGAGAAAAGAGACAAAGAGAGAGAGACACACACACAGAGAGATATATACAGAGGGGGAGGACAGAGAGAATGGGAGAGAAACAGAGAGACAGTTACTATCCTGGACAGCGGATATTGTATGCAGAATAAAATTTTTGTTAATACATCCTATTTTGTTGACAACAGTTACTAACCCGGGCGAGTAGAGATATATATATATGCACGCACGCGCACACACACACACACACACACACCAATGTTTTTTCTGAGTAAAACGTGTTAAACGAAAATTTGACCACAATACACACACGAAAAAAAACCCAAAACACAATACAAAAGGAGAAGCCCATGTAAATGAACCTCTTCCATCAAAAGTAAACTAGTTAATGTCACATTGACACAGCTCCATAATCAGCAACACCGAGAGCCAGACAACACTAACGAGGAACTGAAATAAATAGTTCTCTGCACGTACGAAAACAAGAACGCTGAATGAAGAAGTCGCTTTCTTTCATTTTTCAGCAGCATTATGACAATGTGATCCTACCGCAAACATAAAAGTCAGGAATTTATTTATTAGGGTAAATCTAATTGATTGAACAAACTACTATATAAAAAAGCAAAAAAAGTATTTATTTACAGGTTTGTAAGCTTTTTTTCAATTGGTAATCCCTATGTAATAAAGAGATATCAGATTTAAGTAAAGGGTTATATCTTCTTTGATGGGTAAAGTGCTACTAAAAACAGTCACTTTTGTATTTTACCATTGATTAAAATTCCCCTTCATTCCCCTGATAGTGGCAATTTTATTTATTTTAATGCTGCAATCTACCATCAGCGACCGATCTAGCGCAGCGCTTACAAGCACCTTTCTAATGCATTGCTTATGCTGTCAATCAAGCAGGAGCATTCACAACAGAAATCAGAAAGACAGGAGGCTGGGCAGTGGTGAGCTCCTGAATGAGCAGGTAGAACAACCCCTTTAAGAAAGTTCTATCAAAAACCAAACAAAAACAACAATGGAAACCAGAGTTCATGTCACAACGTGTACAATAGTGAAATGGGGTTTTCCCTAGCCACGTATTTATCATTTGATTATGAGTCACAGCAGGGTTGACAACAGTCATCTGGCTTATCACCTTTATGTTCCATAAAGTAAGGTAATATAATGGTTATTAAAAGGACCTAATAACAGATATCCACATAAACAGGTCCATTTTTTGTAAGAGCTTCATGCTATGGAAAACTAAACAACAGGTATGCGGCACGGCACACTCAGACACTACGAGCGAGGAAGACTACATTGGTGCTAGCAGAGCCTGCCCAGCCATCATGTCAATCCCCTACACATTGCTCTGAATGGCTTTTTAAGTCTACATAAGTCTATGTGTCCACGATGCATTTTTACATGCTTTTCTGCGGTATTTTGAACTGCACCTTTTTAATGCCAAAATGCATGCGTTGTGATTTCCCAGCAAAGTCTATGAGAAATAGGGATCTCTTGTGCACACCATGCAGTTTAAAACGCTGCGTTTAATTTGCATAATTTTGGGCAAAAACTCAGCGTTTAAAGAAGCAGCATGTCAATTGTTTTTGCCATTTGGGCTGCGTTTTGATAACATTGAAGTCAATGAGAAGTTGCAAAAAGCAAAAACCATCAAAATTCATGCTTTTTAGGTGCATAAAACATGCGTTTTGGACATCAAAATAAAGATTTGATATGTCCCTTTACGCACACACACATAGTTCGACAATTAAATTAATGAAAAATATCAATATATTGCTATTTTACCGCTAAATAGTATATAACCGCTAGAATTTTATGAAATATAACTATTTTCTTTTTTTTTTTTCATAAATTATCATTTTTTTTTCTCTTTTTTCATTATGTTTGAATGTTTAATCTTTATTTAGCAGTGTCTTTATGTTCAAAACGCATCTGTCAAAACGCTATTGAAAAGCATGTAAAAAGCGCTAAAATTTCCCCTACGATGCAAACTAGACTGAGTGCATTCCTTCAGGAGGTGGGATGGTGCGACATGTGGCGGTTTTTTAACCCAGTACTGAGAGAATATACATGTTATAGCCCAGGGAAAAACTCATTGTCTAGAATTGATTACATTTGTGGAAATGAAAGAGTCTGTGCCCATATACAATCGGTGTGTCATCTACCCAGATCAGTATCAGACCATTCTCCGGTATTTGTCAGCATTAAATGGGAAGGATGTAAATCTCAAAGCGTCACGGAAGATTAACCCTTGGTGGCGGTCACTCTTTGGTACCAATGATAGGATTCCTGATCAGCTCAGGGCATACACCGAGACGAACTCCGTGGAAGAGAATCACTCGGCCTATTGGGACGCGCTTAAGGCGTATTTGAGGGGATGCTGTCACTCCTCTATCTCTTATGTCAAGAAACAGGCGGCCAGAGAGGAGGAGGAATTGGCCACTCAAAATAGAGTGCTTGAACATAGATTTACCTCGGACCCTTCTGAGGGAAACAGATCTCAATGGCTACAGGCTGGGAGGAAATATCTTTTGTTCCTGCAAGATAAGGCTAAGAGACATGTCTTCTTCATGAACCAGAGATATTTTGAGCAAGGGAACCAATCTAGTAGTTTACTAGCGTTCCTGGTGCGCCAATCCACTAGCTCACCTGCGGTCCTTAAGATCAGAGACCCCGGTGGCGAATCAATCACCTCCGTCACTGGTATTCTGAAGGTGTTTCTGGACTTCTATAGGAACCTATATGAGTCCAGACTGACTGTGTCAAGGGAGGAGATCACTGAATACTTGCGGGATCTGGAGTTTCCCAGATTGACTTTGGCCCAGAGGTCGGCCTTGGATGAGCCCATTAGCATGGAAGAGATGGTGGAGGCGATGGGAGCCCTCAATAAGGGTAAGGCGTCTGGCCCAGACGGACTCCCGATTGAAATATTTGACAAGTATAGGGGGGAGCTGGCTCCAGTTCTCCTGGAGACGGCTGAGGCTTCGTTCCGCAGGGGACGGTTACCTGATTCCTTCTATGAAACAACCATCGTGCTACTATTGAAACCAGATAAGGATCCATTGGATTGTGGCTCGTACAGACCGATCTCTCTGCTGAACTCTGATTACAAAATTCCTACCAAAATTCTAGCAACTAGACTCAATAAAGTGATCTCCTCCATAATACATGAGGATCAGTCTGGATTCATTCCGGGTAGAAGTACCTCGGATAATTTGAGGAGGGCGCAGGTGATTCTACAGATGGGCACCAAGTTAGAGGAGGATTGGGCTTTGGTCTCCCTGGATGCGGCCAAGGCTTTTGACTCTATAGAATGGCCATACCTGCTGGAGGTACTGCGGGCATTTGGTTTCGGCAACGATTTTATTAGATGGATTGAGATTATATATAAAGCTCCAACTGCTAACATTCAGGTGGGAGGCGGAGTCTCGGAAACTTTCCCTTTGGGGAGGGGAACCAGACAGGGATGTCCTCTATCCCCTCTCCTGTTCGCCCTCGCCATGGAACCGTTGGCAGTGCGCATTCGGGCGGACCCATTCTACCGGGGAGTGAGACATCGTAAGGGAGATGAACGTTTGTCTCTGTATGCAGACGACCTGCTATTGTTTGCGTCTGATCCGGATTCCTCCATTCCTAGAGCCGTAGAGTTGATCGACCGATTCGGGGAGTTCTCGGGCCTGTCAATAAATTAGTCAAAATCGTACCTCCTCTTCTTATCTCGGGACAGGGAGGAAATGATGAACACCCACATATGTAGAGTTCCAGTGGTGGATCATTTTAAATACCTGGGGATTATACTGGCGGGAAGCCCTTCGGAGATGATAGCAAGAAATATTGCCCCCTTATTATCACACCTCGGGGAGAAATTTAATAGATGGAGCCAACTCCCGCTCTCAGTGGCGGGAAGAATTAATCTCCTTAAAATGATAGTGCAACCAAAGTGTCTTTACATAACCCAACATGTATTCGTACAGATTCCCCGCTCTTTCTTTCGGTCCCTGGAATTTTTGATGATCACCTTTGTCTGGGGTTCTTCCAGATCAAGGGTCCAGTTGGCCAAATTACAGAGACCCAAGGACATGGGGGGTATGGCCCTTCCTGATCTGTACTTATACTATCTGGCCGGACAATTGAAATATTTGGGACAATGGACACTTCCTGGGGTTAGGGGTTCTCCAGAGGGTCTCCTGGCAGAGTTCACGGGTGTGGATCTCCTATGGCCATTGTTGACGGACCACAAGAGGGCTCCTGAGGGTCGGGTCCTTCCAATACACAAACTGGGGGCAGGGTCTGGAAAGAGGCTAAAGCCATTTTCGGTTTTCACAATATACCAACTGAGATACCCTTCTTATGGGATAACCTGGACCTTCCACACTTTTGTGGACTGCCAGTGTTTGGTGAATGGAGGAATCGAGGAATAGTCTCCCTGGGATCACTGGTCCGGGATGGTGAACTCCGCCCCTTTGCACAACTGCGTGCAGAATTCGATTTGCCGGAATCTCATGGGTTTCAGTATCTCCAGATTAGGCACGCCTTTCGGGCTCAGTTCTCTGGTCGTGGGATTAGATTCTCTTCCTTTCCAGTCATTGGAATTATCAGATCACAGGGCCCTGGAGGCCTTATTTCCAAATTGTACTCCTCCCTTATCCGGGCCAAGGCCATGAACAGTCCTCTTTCTGTCCGGGAGAGGTGGAGTGTCAGGATCCCTGAAATTGATGATGTAGTGTGGGACGACATTGTCGAATCCCACACGCTAGTCTCTCCTGCAGTCAATAATAGACTGATTCAGTTATACATAATACACCAAAGTTATATTACTCCTCAGAGACTGAACAAGATGAAAAAGGCGAATAAGTTGGTGGGGGTGGGTTGTCCGAGATGCGGGAGAGACGGTGCCGATTTCTGGCACATGATATGGGATTGCCGGGTCATTCTCTCCTATTGGAGTGAGGTTGTAACGACTCTTTCCGCCATACTTCAAAAAGCGGTTGCTATGTGCCCAATCCTGTGTCTATTTGGGGTGGTGGATGTACGCTCCTGGTCCCAAAATGAAAATTTGCTAATAAAAAAGGTTTTATTTTTGGCCCGGAAGGGCATTATACTAAACTGGATGAGCATTCACCCTCCAACTAGAGCCTCATGGATTGCATTGGTAAATGCTATAATTCCGTCAGAACACTATGTTTATAAGATAAGAGGTTCTTTAAATAAATTCGACAAAATATGGGGTAGATGGATGGGTTCGCCCTTGACCGGAGGATCACCCGGCTCCCTAGCTGATAGCCTACAGTCGGTACTAGCGTGATAATAACTAATGATGCTCCGATGGGTGCAAAGGAGAAATACGTGATTTATGATATACTGCATTGGGGATATAACGAGATCTCTGTAATCTGGGTTGCGCTTCTCTTATTGGCATGGGCTTTTTGCCTCAGAATGGATATGTTTCGCGAACTGACACCTCTGCAATGATTAATGTGCTAAGGCCAGATTGAAAGTAATAGTTGTTGATTTAATTGTTGCTGCTTTACTACCCTGCTTATCATACAGTATACGTGTATTCTTGTAAAGTACAAATTGCTGACTCATCCTATAATGTAATGTCTTACTTAACCTTCAATAAAATGAGTTTAAAAAAAAAAGCGCTAAAATTGCATCTAAAACGCGGTAAATACGCATGCGTTTTTAGCACTATTTTATGGTAAAAAGCAACTTTGGCAAAATCAATTACTGCCAGAGGGTGCGTTTAGAACTGCACCTAGCTCGATGCATTGTGGACACACAGCCTAAAGGCGAGACGTTCTTCTATAAGACCTGAATGTTCCAGGAGCAGCTCTAGACAGAAACACAATCCCATCGTAGTGCATTCAGGGTCAGAAATAGTACCTACGACTATACTTAGGCTGCCGAGCCTCCTAATGGAGGAGCACGTGGCCGTGTCACAATGCCTGACACGCACATACACTATCAAATGCATCCAGGATTAGTTTATAGCTACCTCACTGGAGGAAGGAGATATATGCAGGCCATAAAACAATCACTTTTTAACCTTTACTTGTAAAGGAATTGCTGCAATCTTATCAGACTGTTTTTTAACTTGTAAAGGCCCCTTTACACACTGAGACTAGCGATCCCAACCTGGCCGGGATCGCTACAAAGTCTCTGGTGAGTCGCTGGTGAGCTGTCAAAACAGGCAAACCTGGAAAACGACGCAACAGCGATACGGACCTACAGAACGACCTAGCTAGTCATTGGGGACGTTGTAAAGCAGCTTTTTAAAAGGGAAGTCGCTCTAGCGATCATGCTGCACAGCGGGAAACAAAGGACCAAAGAATGGTCCTGAGAGATGTGTAGTGATCAGCAACCTCACAGCGGGGGCCAGGTTGCTGATGCGTGTCACACACTGCAATGACGCTGGGGAGGTCGCTATTACGTCACAAAACCGGTGACGTTACAGCGATGTCGTTTGCGATGTTGCAGTGTGTAAAGGGGACTTAAGATCTAGATTTTGCCTTAACTAGGACCTATTCTAAAATAGTAATGATTGCATTTGAGCTTTTACATATAGTCAACTGCTGCAAAAAAAAAAAAATAAAATAATTGATAAAAATGAATAACTACCTGTACAAAGCATTTTTCATCAAGCAAATAGTTGGAATACTATTGCATTTGGTGATTAAAATTTCCCAAAATACTCTGACTTAGCTGAACTGCCCCCCCATGGCAGACCCCTATAAACCGTGACAGTAGAGATGAAAACTCACAACACTACTATTTATTGCGAAATCTTAAAGGAGCAATGTTTATTGTAACTAGTTATGTGTGACGCCCCAAGGGTACTCTGTCTCAGGCGTGTGGTGTGCGGGGGGGTGGGAACAGTTGTGGTCGCTGGATTCCATGACCGTGGGGGTCGGTCTGATAAAAAGGGGGTGAAAAATGTAAGAAAAAGAAAAGAAAAAAAGTTTTTCGACTACGCCATGTGCGATGAGGTTATTGAAGCAGTCGCTGCAAGGTCCTGCTGGGGCTGGTGGAGTAATGCAGCTTAGGTGTTTTGGGGCCCACGCAAGCAGGGATAGGCCCCAGCAGTGGATGATGAGGACGGCAATAGTAGGGGACAGTCAATGTATGTGTACGGAGGCGAGAAGGAAACGGTCCACACCGGTATTGCAGTTTCACCTTGCCTTTTTACTTTTGGCTCGGTACCTGGACCCGCTGCTGCCTGTTTCAGGTGTTCCCGCTCCCCCCTGTTCTCCGTGCCAGCTGTGACCTGGGGTAGCTGTCCTCCGTGCACTCTGGTTTGTATTGGGCTCCCGTGGCTTAGAGCTTCTGGGTGAGCACCTCTGTTTCAGACTTGGTCCTATTGCAGGCAGCCTGGACTATTTAATGGGTGGACTTCTGTCCCTTGTCCCAGGTCCCCTCTTTGCTGCTGATCCTTCAGACTCTTTGGTTGGTGTGGGACCCTGGAGATCCCCTCACCTGGCAGATTTAACAGTTGACCATAAAGTGTCTCGCTGTCCTAGGGTCTGCACCACACCTCATGCGGAGTCCTGTGAGCCTAAATTCCAGATTTCCACAGGCGTCCCGCGGTTCCTGGAGTATTCCACTTCCACAGGTAACTCACAGTTCCTGGAGTCCCGGTTCCTTACTCCACAGCCCTTGTCACCTTTACAGCGTCCCATTCTTACTTTAGGTCATTACATTTTTCCTTCTTTACTTCACTCCTCACTCTCTCACTTCCAACTCTCAATTCCAAACTCTCAACTAAACATTTCCTCCCGCCAACTTCCCAACTGACCACTGGCCCCTCCCCTTGTTGGGTCTCTCAATACAGATTGGGTGTCAATTAGCCAATAAGTGCCCATCCCTTTTACTTGTTGCTAGGCAGTCTCCCAGTCTAGAATTGGGGTTATGTATGGGGCCTGAGGGTGCTGGTGTGTTGACTGGCACGGATATTCCGGGGTTTGGGTTTCCACGTTCACATTTTGTGGCACCTGATACCTCAGGGGTGTTACATATGCTTTTCTTCAAATTGTGTACTTTTTGCAAGTGTTTTCTAATTTAACACAGCAGAACCGTGGTGACCCATTGACACTGATCCCTGGTGACACTGATGGGCTTCTAGAAGGAGCCCCCCTCAGTGTCTAAAACCACTTTGCAGCCTTAACTTTATCTACTGAGATATTCGAGTAATGGGCTTGCTGTATCCCACAGTATTAGAGAAGCTTTGTGTAGCAGTCCATAATCCTATAATAAAAGGTATTTAAAAATAAGTTTTACAATTTATAAATCCCCTTTATAGAAAACCTGTCAGCTGCTAAATGCTACCCGGACCAAAATCATTCACAGAAAAAACTCACCAAAGATAAAGCCAAACCATAAACTGGTCAGATAGTTGTAAAAAGCACATGCAAGATGCATACGGTCCCCCCATGATAAAGGTTAAAAGACCACAGGTGCAGAATGCCTTTAAAACAACCACCCCCAGCCTACTAACACAGGAGGGGGAGGCTGCTGGCAAAATAACTGCACACAAAGATCTAATATAGGGCGTCAGTCACACAGACTCGTGCAATGCACAGTGTCCAGGCAAAGCCTATTGATCACGCCCTTCTATTAGATCAGGCGGGCTGCCCAGCACCTAGGTGCACTGACACAGTGGAACGACATCCCAGAAGGGATATAGCGTGGGGACCCTTGACGTTTGGGTTACGAGCTTATATATTATGGCCAAAATATGACCAATACCTCACATTTTTTTATCAATTTTATCATTTATTATCGCACAGTTTTGCAGGATGCAGCCGGTCTTCTGGGATGTCGTTCCACTGTGTCAGTGCACCTAGGTGCTGGGCAGCCCGCCTGATCTAATAGAAGGGCGTGATCAATAGGCTTTGCCTGGACACTGTGCATTGCACGAGTCTGTGTGACTGACGCCCTATATTAGATCTTTGTGTGCAGTTATTTTGCCAGCAGCCTCCCCCTCCTGTGTTAGTAGGCTGGGGGTGGTTGTTTTAAAGGCATTCTGCACCTGTGGTCTTTTAACCTTTATCATGGGGGGACCGTATGCATCTTGCATGTGCTTTTTACAACTATCTGACCAGTTTATGGTTTGGCTTTATCTTTGGTGAGTTTTTTCTGTGAATTATACTAAATGTCCTATGATGAGCCGGACCAAAATCACTATGAATCAGATACCGGCTCCTGCATTACAAACACTACAAATCATAATTAAAAGTGCGAGTGGGGACAAGGTAACTAGTCCAAGAAGTGTGTCCCCCCCGCTAGCTTCTCCCCTCCTGCGGAGCTAGACTGACGGGTCCCTTCCTATGTTTGTGTGTATAGTGAGATACTGGTCAGTTTGGCTGAGCGGGCAGGAAGAAGTCAGCAGTGGGCACACCTATGGGACTTGTGTCTTTGTCCCCGGACGCACTTTTACTATGGTTTTCTCTGACGCAATTCACTCTGTCCATGGTTTAAGCAGCAAGAATCAGCTGATAAAGGGAACCATTCAAGAGAAGAATATGTAGACTTAGTCTGTCTAGTTATTTTTTTTCTTCTAAAACATACAGAACTTTCATTGTACTGATCGGACATGGTGTACACCACCCCCCCCCCACAAAAAAGACCAAAACCTAAGTGCAATGGTCAATGAATAGAGCTCATGTGAGCATATTGGCCACGGGCAGAGAGATATGGAAGACATTCAGGGGTTAAGGTAATCATCATGCTGTACTCTCTCGGAACTTTGGCAAAGGAAGATTTTGTTAAGACTTTAAAGAATTTTTTTGTGCATTTCTGAAATAGTAAACTGCATTCTGGGAAATATCTGCAGCAGTGATGTACCCAAGACTGGAATCTGCCCAGGTGAGCAGTTATCTCCTTCTAGCAGTGAAATGGCCTGGATCTGATCCAGTCTACCTTACTAAAGCCTGCTTTACACGTTGCAATTTCGAATTAGATATCGTATGCGATTTGCAACGCCCCCATCATATGTGTGGCACGTTCAATTTGTTGAACGTGCCGCACAAACGATTAACCCCCGTCACACGTACTTACCCGTCCATACGACCTTGCTGTGGGCAGCGAACGTCCACTTCCTGGAGTGGGAGGGACGTTCGGCATCACATCGACGTCACGCGGCAGCCGGCCAATAGAAGCGGAGGGGCGGAGATGAGCGGGACATAAACATCCCACCCACCTCTTTCCTTCCACATTGCCGGCTGGAGCCACGGGACGCAGGTAAGATCTGTTCAATGTTCCCGGGGTGTCATACACTGCGATGTGTGCTGCCTCGGGAACATTGAACAACCCGACGTGCAATTCGTCAGGATTCAACGACGTGTATGCGATGAACGTTTTAACGTTCAATTGCAATCGCACGTACCTGTCACACACTGCAATGTACTTTACGATGCCGGATGTGCGTCACTTACGACGTGACCCCGCCGACACATCGTAAGATATATTGTAGCGTGTAAAGCGGGCTTTAGTCTCAGGCAATATTGCATTGTAGTGCTTTTGGCTGGTCGGTAGCATGACTTTTATTACTGCCTTTGACAGCAGATCAACACAAAGAATTGTGTAAATTCCATTTTATCAAAGGGAATTTTTCCTTGTGGCTTCCCCATCAGCAGATGAGATCTTGTGTCTACGGCTCTATAGAAAGAATCTAGATGTGGCAAACTCCCTACTTGGCTGATATGAGAAGTATCTTCACAGTCGGAGATTGTAGCCTTCTTTTCTAAAGCCACCGATACTAGGGCCACACGGTGACCAACTCAATTCATTCGACTTGGACTCTTTGAACTTATTTTTTGTAAAGGCAATAATCAAGGTTTTGTTAGGTTTGCAGTGATCCCACAATTTTTTTTGTGACTTCTGTAAGACCAAGCTTCCCTCCAGCCAAGGGTGCACTAACATTTTGGAGGTCATGTTATATTTTGTAAAGATCATTTAGCAATGCAAGGCATTTCAATGATCCTTAACAATGTAGTCATCCTAATCCTGAGGTAATCTTTACAGCTCAATTCTGCATAGCAGCACTAATGCTTCATTCAGGGGCAAGATTAGGCCTGTTAATTCCTTGTCCCTCTAACATTGTCCTACTGGCCCTAGGGTACCGTCACACTTTAGCGACACTCCAGCAATCTGACCTGGTCAGGATCGCTGGTGCATCGCTACATGGTCGCTGGTGAGCTGTCAATCAGGCAGATCTCACCAGCGACCAGTGACCAGCCCCCAGCGACACGTGGAAGTGACGCTGAACTTGGTAACCAAGGTAAATATCGGGTAACCAAGGGCTTGGTTACCCGATATTTACCTTTGTTACCAGCGCACACTGCTTAGCGCTGGCTCCCTGCACTCCTAGCCACAGTACACATCGGGTTAATAAGCAAACCGCTGTGCTTATTTACCAGATCTGTACTCCAGCTACGTGTGCAGGGAGCCGGCACTGGCAGCGTGAGAGCGGCGGTGCTAGTAACTAATGTAAATATCGGGTAACCAAGAAAGGGCTTCCCTTGGTTACCCGATATTTACCTGATTTACAGCTTACCGCAGGCTGCCAGACGCCGGCTCCTGCTTCCCTGCACATTCAGATCGTTGCTCTCTCACTGTCACACACAGCGATGTGTGCTTCACAGAGGGAGAGCAACGTCAAAAAAATGAACCAGAGCTGTGTGTAACGAGCAGCGATCTCACAGCAGGGGCCAGATCGCTGCTCAGTGTCACACACAGCGAGATCGCTAATGAGGTCACTGCTGCGTCACAAAAAACATGACTCAGCAGCGATCTCACTAGCGATCTTGCTATGTGTGAAGCACCCCTTAGAGGTAGCTCCTTAGAATTGTATGCTCTAGCTTAGTCTATGATCCATGATAACACTCAAGATTTTTCTTCATTAATGATTTTTTCAGCTTTATACCATCCTCAGCATATAGCATGTCTAAAGTCGGCCATACACATTAGATAACAGTGATCTGAACGATCATTTGGCCGACAGCTCTCTTTCCTATACCCTCCGTACAGAGGAACGCTTGGCTCAGCGGTCCTGTGATCTCTAGTGAGAAAGCAGGGGATTAGCTGCAAGCAAAACAAAAGATCTGTAGAGTGAGATGGTTGACAAATCCCAACAGTATCGGCGGGGTCGCCTAACTTCTATGTCATGTGTATGGAGGCCTTAAAGTCCACCAAAAACTTATCTAAATTTAGACAAATCTGCAACTTTTAGGCCAATGTATTTATGTGTATGGAGGTCTCCCAGCTTTTTCCCTGAAGATAGATATTTAGGAAAGAGGAATCAGCAATTAAAGATTAGGTTATGCCTGAAAAGCAGCTTCCTAAGAAGTTCATCCCTTTAAGTACTTAAAGTGAACCGATCACCAGATTTGGAAACTATAAGCTACGACCACCACCATTGAGTTCTTATACAGTGTGTCCACCCATATCCTGTCCACCGCCATTAACTTGAGAACAGCGGCAGCTATAGGCATAGAAGTGGTGTCTAGGTATAGTAAAGTAGCCATGCGCTACACAATGAAACTACCTATAGCGCCACCTGGTGGAAAACAACAGAGTTAGCATTTTTATCTCAAAAACGGAATGAGATACAGAAAAAAATAAAGTGAAGTATACAGCATTCTAAATGGGTGTGGCTGCTCTCCGGTCCGGCACCTCCTCTATGCAGCGGTGGCCATCCTCCTTCTACCCAGGCACACTTTGATCTGCCTGGCTTAGGGCAGATCAAAGTACTGTAAAGCAGAGGCACGACAAAATGTTAAAGACCACCCCCGCATGCGCACTACAATATTTTGATCTGCCCTTCAGCAGGGCAGATCAAAGTGCGCCTGCGCAGGACCTCAATGTTGGCCTGTATGGATAACGTAGGATGTGTGATGCACAGAGGCCTCAGAAGAAGGAGGACTGAGATCGCCGCAGATAAGTGGCTCCGGACAAGAGAATAGCAACACTCATCGGACCAGAATGCCCATAACTGAGTATTATAAAAGTGTTTTTTACATTATACAGAGCGGCCTAGACTTTTATATACAGTATTCTAGAGTGATGTATATAAGATCACTGGTGGTGGCCACAGCTTATAGTCGTTAAATATAGGCGACAGGTTCCCTTTAAGTTAACATGAACGATCCAGCTGGCCACATATATGCCCATTTTCCATGGCCTTTATTATAGTATATACTGCTGCCTTATACCAATTGTGAAGTGGTGCAGAGTATATTGGCACTATATAATTAAAATTATTATTATTTATTAAAGTATTCTACAAATCCTATGATTATATTATGTATGATCTACAAATTAGCTATGCCCTAACATCAGAACCCCTCTGATCTTAGCCAACCTACAGATTTTGCTTCTGCAATTATCCAGACTCTAAATGTCACAGTTCACTACTATAAGCAAGTATACACTATGACAAACGAGTGCATGCCTATTAGAAAGCAATGTGCAGATGAGTGATGCCACTGATTCACAGTGAGGGAAGGTCACTACAAAGCTAAATGAACATAATTAGCCATCGCGTTGGCTCTACATAAAGGAGCACACCCACAAAGTGGTCAGTAATGGGAACATGAAAGAACTGTTTTTTTGGCTCTTACCGCTTCACTGTCCCTGTTCTTCTGCTGGATCTCATGTGTCAAGCATCGGATTTCGTCCCTCTGTTTGTCCACAACTACCTTTAACTTCAGCATTAGATCTCGCTCTTCTCTTGCTGCACATTCTAAATAAGGGAACACATACTATTAGTCAATCCTAACCAAAATATCTAATAGTTATGGACAAAAAAAATATATACAAAAAGATATAGATCCTAGACATGAACACTGGTCATATAGGTATGAAAAATATATAAATGTGGGCACACGTGCGCTAGCTACATATACTATTATCCCTATTATAGATACACTGATGCTACTAAAAGAGGGGCAGGCAAAAATGTTGCAGTGTAGATACCTCGTATGTGCTGCTCCTTGGTCCCCCAAGTAGGATAAGAAACTCAGGTTTAAGATAAAGTAGATCCCAAACTGATCGAGTTTGTCCACTACTAGTTTACAGCAAAACTGTATTGGGGTTTTCTGGACCCAAAAGAATAGACGTCTGTAGTGACAGTCACAGCAGAATCATGACAGTGTGCAATACGCGAACACTGTCATGATTTAACTGTATTCACAGCTTGAGTAGGCAGCGATGTGATCACATGTAGACTATTTGCATAATTCGATTAAAAGTCAACTAGATGATTCTCATTCCCTTCTTTTAATGTTCTATTGCAAGATATGGATAAGAAGCTAGTTGGCATAGGACTGCAAGTATGCAAATTGCATACGTGGTCACAGGGGAACTGTGACCGTGTGCATTGCACATGGTCGGTCATCATTTGCAGTGAGCGCAGACTTAATTTCAGGCCAGAAAACCATTTAACTCCAATTTTGGAAGTTTCTAGAGAATATTCCCCGATTGCTCTAGAATTAGCATTAATCTTTATAGTCAGGAAAAATATATACTGTATTTCTACCATGTTAGCAGAAAGATCTTTAAAATGAAGAGTCCTCAGTGGCTGAAAAGATAGTAACAAATATCAACTTTGGAGACTACTCAGGTCTCTTCATCAGGCATAGTAGAATACATATATGTCACTCTTCAGATATTGTATTTTACTATGTCCGATTACTCTCGAAAGCTGCTATTTATCATCTTTTCAGTTAGCCATTAAAAAGGTATCAATCACTTAGGACTCAGTTTTGAATATTTTCCCTCATAGTCAGTAACTAATATACAGTGACTTTGCAGTAAGTAGAATTGTAAAAACAGATAAAATTATCCTACAGAGCAAAGAAAAGAAACCCCTGTAAACAGAATGGATTCCATGTTCTAATAATTTCACCAACAGTTGTTGCCTTCTCACCAAGCTGCTTGCCTACTGTCATGTAGACCATCCCAGCCTTCTACAGGTCTACAATTTTGTCCCTGGTGTCTTTAAACAGCTCTTTGGTCTTAACCGTGGTGGAGAGGTTGGAGTGTGATTGAGTGTGTGGACAGGTGTCATTTATACAGGTAACGAGTTCAAACAGGTGCAATTAATACCTAATGAGTGCAGAGTAGGAGGGTTTCTTAAAAGAAAATAATAACAGGTCTGCGAGAGCCATAATTCTTGATGGTTGGTAGGTAATCAAATACTTATTTCATGAAAGGACTGGCACATGACTTATTTCTTCCAAAGACAATACTAAGGACCAGGGGGCACTCACTGCGAGAAGAAAAGCGATTTCAGCATCTAAATAGGAAAGGGTTCTTTACAGTTAGATCAGTCAGACTGTGGAATGCCCTATCACAAGAGGTAGTAATGGCAGATACTATAACAGCTTTTAAAAAAGGGCTGAATGATTTCCTCAGTACACACAACATTGTTGGTTATAAATGACTTAGTGACCAAATGTAGAATTGGTGGAGGAAGGTTGAATAAGATTGACCTAGGTCTTTTTTCAATCTACGTAACTATGAAATAAAATGCAAATTAATAATTTAAAAATGATACAATATGTGTTTTTTACTCTGTAGGTCACAGTTGAAGTGTACCTATGATAAAAATTACAGACCTCTCCATTCTTTGTAAGTGGGAAAACTTGCAAAATAGTCAGTGTATCAAACACTCATTTTCCCCACTGTACATATGGATATATAAATGTATTATAATCCTCCTCCTCCTCTCCCGACCTGCACTTCTACAGTCATGGCCAAAAGTTTTGAGAATGACACCAAAATTATATTTTCACATGATCTGTTGCCCTCTGGTTTCTAATTGTGTTTGTCTGATGTTTACATCACATACAGAAATATAATTGCAATCATATTATGAGTACCAAAAGGTTATATTGACAGTTAGAATGAGTTAATGCAGCAGGTCAATATTTGCAGTGTTGACCCTTCTTCTTCAGGACCTCTGCAATTCTCCCTGGCATGCTCTCAATCAACTTCTGGACCAAATCCTGACTGATAGCTGTCCATTCTTGCATAAGCAATGCTTGCATTTTGCCAGAATTTGTTGGTTTTTGTTTGTCCACCTGTCTCTTGATGATTGCCCACAAGTTCTCAATGGGATTAAGATCTGGGGAGTTTCCAGGCCATGGACCCAAAATCTCTATGTTTTGTTCCATGAGCCATTTAGTGATCACCTTTGCTTTATGGCAAGGTGCTCCATCATGCTGGAAAAGGCATTGTTGGGCGCCAAACTGCTCTTGGACAGTTGGGAGAAGTTGCTCTTGGAGGACATTCTGGTACCATTCTTTATTCATGGCTGTGTTTTTAGGCAAGACTGTGAGTGAGCCGATTCCCTTGGCTGAGAAGCAACCCCACACATGAATCGTTTCAGGATGCTTAACAGTTGGCATGAGACAAGACTGGTTGTAGCGCTCACCTCTTCTTCTCCTAATAAGCTGTTTTCCAGATGTCCCAAACAATCGAAAAGGGGATTCATCTGAGAAAATTACTTTACCCCAGTCCTCAGCAGTCCACTCCCTGTACCTTTTGCAGAATATCAGTTGGTCCCTGATGTTTTTTCTGGAGAGAAGTGGCTTCTTTGCTGCCCTCCTTGAAACCAGGCCTTGCTCAAGCAGTCTCCGCCTCACAGTGCGTGCAGAAGCACTCACACCAGCCTGCTGCCATTGCTGAGCTAGCTCGGCACTGCTGGTAGTCCGCGTCCGCAGCTGAAACAGTTTTAAGATACGGTCCTGGCGTTTGCTGGTCCTTCTTGGGCGCCCTGGAGCCTTTTTGGCAACAATGGAAGCTCTCTCCTTGAAGTTCTTGATGATGCGATAGATTGTTGACTGAGGTGCAATCTTTGTAGCTGCGATACTCTTCCCTGTTAGGCCATTTTTGTGCAGAGCAATGATGGCTGCACGTGTTTCTTTAGAGATAACCATGGTTAACTGAAGAGAAACAATGATACCAAGCACCAGCCTCCTTTTTTAAGTGTCCAGTGGTGTCATTCTTACTTAATCATGACTGATTGATCGCTAGCCCTGTCCTCATCAACACCCACACCTGTGTTACTGGAACAATCACTAAAACAATGTTAGCTCCTCCTTTTAAGGCAGGAATGCAATGATGTTGAAATGTGTTTTGGGGGTTAAAGTTAATTTTCTTAGCCAATATTGACTTTGTAAGTAATTGCTGTTAAGCTGATCACTCTTTATGACATTCTGGAGTATAAGCAAATTGCCATTAGAAAAACTTAAGCAGTAGACTTTGTAAAAATTAATATTTGTAGCATTCTCAAAACTTTTGGCCATGACTGTAATACTTATGGCCACGTTTACCTTTTCTGCTTTTTGTCTCCCTGTCTTTCCCATTGTTCTGATCCACAACTGACAGTGCACTTCTGTCACTCCTATTTTCATGAAATGATTACACTTTGTGACGTACCTCCTGATGATATCAACCTATGACTGTTTTCTTTTAACATTCTAAATTTATTGTAGTTGGGGGGGGTTTATTGTAGAATTTTCACTATCAGAGTTATCTGCCCTCACCTCCCTGGGACTTTGTCTCCGTCAGTTGTCCCAACAGTTTCTGGTTCTCCTCGGTAAGCTGGGAAAGCTGGTTCTGGAGGTCATGTTCTTTTCTCTGCGCTTCAAGAACCTTCTGCTCTAGATCCTGTGTAAAAATGCAGAGGAACAAAATCAAGGTTTAAAGAATAAGTCTTATCATTTAAATGGCAGAATACGGCAGTATATATGGATATATACAGCAGATATCCATCCACATATAAGCAGATGCAAATTCTCACTGAAGGTGTATCAATGAGTAACAGAGCAGACCCTGGTCAGTCACATCAGGTGATAAAACACGAAATAACGTGAATCAGCGGAAATGCCATGTTATGTCCCTGGAATACCCAGCCTATTATCAATTTAGTGTTTCAAAGCTACTGGTCAGTTAATGATTTTTTTTTTTTTTATTTTTTTTTTCTAGGGAAGGGGGAAGGGGGAAGGGGGGTGGGGGGTGGGGAGTGTTAACGAGAGAAAAAAAAAATTTGCATGTAAGTTTTTTTTTTTTGCTCTCCATAGGGAAAAAAAAAGATAATCCTCATATTGGTGGAGGCGTTGCAATAAGTGAATAATGCTATAATGCTAGGACAGTAGCCAGCCTGTCCAGGGGAAAAGAAATGGCCACTGCATTTTACTCATCGCCAGCAGCTTAACTATTATGTCCAGCATAACTTGCTGCATTATTTTATAGAGGAAAACATGGTGAAAATTACACCTGAAAGGTCCTAATATAAATCGATCAGGATCTGTTACTAATCTTTCTTACAAGTGTACAAACACTACAAAAGTGCAGGAAAACCAGACACTATTCTGCACATGAGCCAGTAGTCTGAATGCATGTTAGTGGCTACAGCTGGTTACTCTGAAGCAAATATCAATGAAGATGATCATCCACACCCAGAAAACCAAGCAACTATCATCTAAAGCGATCATTCATTTTCACATGACCTGATGAATATTTATTAGAGTCTGTGCACACGTGTCCTTTTTGGTTGCTTTTTCAACTGCACTGTGTCAATGGCTAAATGTATGCGTCTTGCTTCCCCAGCAAAGTCTACGAGAAGTCAGAATTTCCATCCGCACGTTGCTTTTTTTTTTAGGCAGCGTTTTGTTTGACAAATATTTGTCAAAATTGTTACCTAAAAAAAAAAGCAGCATGTCACTTCATTGCATTTTGGATATATAGCGCCCCACGGGGCAGGTGTTTTAGGCTACATGCGCACGTTGCACCTTTTTGTGTTCACAAACTGCAGCCAAAATTGCACCTTTGCAGAGAGACTGGAAATGTCACAAAAAATGTTTGTAATTGTAGGTGCGTTTTTGCTGCGTTTTTCAGTGCGTTTTCGGTGCATTTTGGTGCGTTTTTCACAACATGCGTTTTTTGCGGCGTTTTTGTGACAAATGTTGACAAAAACGCAGGAAGAATGAACATGCTGCATTTTTTTTGTCACAAACCCTTGACAAATAAAACGCTGACAAACTGCAATGTGCGCATAGCAAATCTGACTTCTCAGACTTTGCTGGGAAGTCAAATGTCAGAAAGTTCTGACAACAAAGCTGCAGCCAAAAACGCAGCAAAAAACACAGCGTGCGCATGTAGCCTTAACCTACTCATCGCCAGGCCGGGATGCAGATCCTCTGAGTTGTCACGGGGTGGCCTGATCCGGTTCCGTTACCCAGAGGCATACAGGAGGGAGGATTGAAGGGTGGCAGGGAGGATGGAGGTAGTAGTTGGAGGTTAGGAAAGTCTATTAGGATCGTGACGTCACCAGTGGTGCGTGGCCAGGGATTGGGGCCGCCGCTGTGAGGTCTCTCACCGGGCAGATGTCGGGTGCAGCCAAGATGGTATTGCTCCCCAGAGGCGGAGCGGGATTACCCCGGGGAGGAGGACAGGGGTGGTGGTAGTTCCCGTTGGCGCAGCAGCACTGGGCGACGGTGCCAGTAAAGGAGAGGCAGATACAGGGGCTGCATTTCCAGGTCTTTTACTCACAAGTCAGTTAGGCACTGCCTCAGAGTACCGGTCTCCGCCGTGATGGGCTCCAGCCTGTACCCGGATCCGTGAAAGGTCAAGTCCGGTGTGTGTGTGTGTGTGTCAGCCTGTGAGCCCTTTCCTACTTTGATGCGCTAAGTATCGGACCCCCGTGGCTTGAAGCACTTTAGGGTCCTGGTGTCAGTAAAGTGTCCCGTTCTGTATGCTAATAGCACGGTTTCGTTGTCGTCGTTTCGTCCTCAACCTCGGATCCTATGTTACTTGCTGCATACTCGTTGGGACGGGTCCGGTGACTGTTCTAGCCGTTCCCCGCGACCCTTGCAGAGTTGGTAGACAACGTGAATTATATTTGCCCTAGGGTTCTGTATCCCGACAGCGCCAGTCCTGTGGAAGCAGCTGCCCTGCTTCTCCCCAGCGACTGTGTTGAACGCCTTGGCCCACAGAGCTGCGCGATGCACGTCTGCTCTGCTCTGTGTCTGTTCTTCTCTTGTAGTTGTGTTGTGTGTTCTGAGCTGTTGCCTCCAGTCGCTGCCACCGGCTGGTTTACTACTCTCACTGGGTAAACCTGCTCTTCCCACTGTGTGCTCCTGATTCTCTCTGGTGGTTGCTTCTCCCTGACCCCAAGTCCCCAGTTCCAGTGGATCCGGGCAGGGCCGCCATCAGGGCATTACTACTGTGACTGGTGTATCGGGCCCGGTGAAGAGAGGGGGCCCGGCCAGGGGGGTAATTACTTAGCTTTATGAAGCCTCGGGCAGCACGGGCCCCTTCTCTTCATCAGGCCCCAGTCACAGCAGCATCGGAGGGACCCACAGTGTCGCTTCACTACCAGATAACACTAATTTGCATGCGAACGGGCGGAGCATGCAAATTAGCCATGTGCTGGAGTGGAGGCAGGGCCATTGAAGCTGAGCAGGGCGTCATTGCTGGGCCGTGCAGCAGGGTAGTGAGGTCATTACTCTGCGACCTACACTCCTGCAAGTACCAGCGGCCGAGGTGTCGAGGATGCGGCAACCAGCGGGGACAGGTAAGCGCTATAAACTGAAGACAATCGACGGGGGTGAGGGGTGGGGGGGTGAGGTGGCCTGTCCGCTGATCGCAGCCCTAGGGGCGCTGATCTCTACCCAGGGCCGACCGCAGGCCCGCCGACCACAGCCCCTGTTTTGCTTCAGCTAGATCAGAGGTGGGGAGCCTCCGGCGCATGGTCTCATGCCGCGCTGCTGTGAGCCTCCTGCCTCTCGCGGTGCTGTGAGCCTCCTGCCTCTCGCGGTGCTGTGAGCCTCCTGCCTCTCGCGGTGCTGGGAGCCTCCTGCCTCTCGCGGTGCTGGGAGCCTCCTGCCTCTCGCGGTGCTGGGAGCCTCCTGCCTCTCGCGGTGCTGGGAGCCTCCTGCCTCCGTACTGTACCTGCCTTCCACTGCTGTGATGTATATATATGTCCCCAGCCCCTCCTGTGATGTATATATATGCCTTCAGCATCTCCTATATGATGTATATAATTTACCAATCTGTTGACTGTGCTCTAGACCGAGACAAATCTGGAAAAGCAGTTGTGAGAAGCCACATGATCAATATCACTGAACATCACAGCTGCACCAAAGATAAGCTGCTCCAGCCACCACAGTAGGGGTTAATTGACCAAATATTTTCAAGCTGATAATTTTTTGGAGCCCCCGAAGGTTGGTAGAAATTTCCAAATGACCCCCGGTAGAAAAAAGGTTCTTGTATAAAGATCCAGCTCACCCACGCCTGACTTCACCGTGCTTCAGTCTCGTATATCGGCCCTGCCGTGGCCGCACAGCAATAAATGAAGAAAGTAGCAGTGTCGGTATTGCACTGAATAAATCACCGTTAGCACTCAGCCAGATTACGGTACTTTCTTCATTTATAGAGAAAAGGTTCCTGACTCGAGCCAGATACACAGGAGGGTCCTGAAATGCATCACGACTCAGAGAAGATGCCGTGCGACGTGGCAGCTGGGGAGGGTGAGCAAAATGTTTTTTTGGGGGGTTTTTTTGCAGCAAATATGCCAGGAGGCCCCCAGGATGGGACATATTCACCAGGAAGGGTCAGAAACCACGCTGGGAACATATATACCCGCATGTGCCCAGGAGAGGGATAAATAATAACACACACACACACACACACACACACACACACACACACACACACACACACACACACACACACACAAGGAGGCCCCCAGAATGGGACATATATACCAGGAGGAAGACCCAGGAAAGGGTCATTACACTGTGTGCAGGATTATTAGGCAAGTTGTATTTTAGAGGATTTTTTTTATTATTGATCAACAACTGTTCTCAATCAACCCAAAAGACTCAAATATCAAAGCTTAATATTTTTGCAAATTGGAGTGGTTTTTTTTTTTTTTTAGATTTGGCTATCTTAGGAGGATATCTGTTTGTGCAGGTAACTATTACTGTGCAGAATTATTAGGCAACTTAATGAAAACCAAATATATTCCCATCTCACTTATTTATTTTCACCAGGTAAAACAATATAACTGCACAAAATTTAGAAATAAACATTTCTGACATGCAAAAACAAAACCCCAAAAAATTAGTGACCAATATAGCACCTTTCTTTCTGATGACACTCAACAGCCTACCATCCATAGATTCTGTCAGTTGCTTGATCTGTTTATGATCAACATTGCGTGCAGCAGCCACCACAGCCTCCAGACACGGTTCCGAGAGGTGTACTGTTTTCCCTCTCTGTAGATCTTACATTTTATGAGGGACCACAGGTTCTCTATGGGGTTCAGATCCGGTGAACAAGGGGGCCATGTCATTATTTTTTCATCTTTTAGACCTTTACTGGCCAGCCACGCTGTGGTGTAGTTGGATGTATGTGATGGAACATTTTCCTGCATGAAAATCATGTTTTTCTTGAACGATCCCGACTGTACCACAGCTTGAAGAAGTTGTCTTCCAGAAACTGGCAGTAGGTCTGGGAGTTGAGCTTCACTCCCTCCTCAACCCGAAAAGGTCCCACAAGTTCATCTGTGATGATACCAGCCCATACCAGTACCCCACCTCCACTTTGCTGGCGTCTGAATCGGAGTGGAGCTCTCTACCCTTTACTGATCCAGCCTCTGGCCCATCCATCTGGCCCATCAAGAGTCACTCATTTCATCAGTCCATAAAACCTTTGAAAAATCAGTCTTAAGATATTTCTTGGCCCAGTCTTGACGTCTTATCTTATGTTTCTTGTTCAAAGGTGGTGGTTTTTCAGCCTTCCTTACCTTGGCCATGTCCCTGAGTATGGCACACCTTGTGCTTTTTGATACTCCAGTAACGTTGCAGCTCTGAAATATGGCCAAATTGGTGGCAAATGGCATCTTGGCAGCTTCACGCTTGATTTTCCTCAATTCATGGGCAGTTATTTTGCGCCTTTTTTGCCCAACATGATTCTTGCCACCCTGTTGGCTATTTTCTATTAAACGCTTGATTGTTCGGTGATCACACTTCAAAAGTTTGGCAATTTTAAGACTGCTGCATCCCTCTGCAAGACATCACAATTTTGGACTTTTCAGAGCCCGTCAAATCTCTCTTCTGACCCATTTTGCCAAAGGAAAAAGAAGTTGCCTAATAATTAAGCACACCTTATATAGGGTGTTGATGTCATTACACCACACCCCTCCTCATTATAGAGATGCACATCACCTGATTTACTAAATTGGTAGTTGGCTCTCAGCCTATACAGCTTGGAGTAGAACAACATGTAGAAAAAGTATCATGTGATCAAAATACTCATTTGCCTAATAATTCTGCATACAGGGTAAAAAAAAAAAACCTTTTTAATATGAGAGCAGCATAATCTTGAGGCAGAGATCATGATTCCAGTGACGTGTCACTTACTGGGCTACTAAAGCGTACCTGTGCTAAAAGTCACTGTTTGAGCAACAGTAGATTATTATCATTAGAGGACTACTTGGCGTGCTGCCAGCTAGTCCAGCATATTCATGAGCGCTGTATAACTGCTAGATCTGCAGCAGAGAAAACATTGATTTTATCAAAATGACAGCAAACAGCTCAGTAAGTGACACATCGCTGGAATCAGGGTCTCTGTCTCTACATTATGCTGCTCTCAGATGGGGGAGCAAAAAACCTGGTGACAGATTCCCTTTAACAAATTCTGAACTTTCATGCTGTCACAAAATACAGTTGTTCACTTGACTGTGTGAAGAAAAAGGAAAGTGAAACTGAGATAACGGAAGAAGAAAAATAAAGAACAGTAAACTGACTATTAATGTACACTGTGTGGGATATGAGGGGGAGGGGGACATTTAATATTTCCACCCAGACGCCTATTAGTACGGCCAACTATAGAAGCACAATTATGAAAGATTGCAAGCAGCTACTTGTGATATTTGCCTTACAGTGGAAAGCCATACCGAAATATTATACATCTTATTATAAGATCTAGAGACGGTGATAGAAATAAAGTGGAGTCATTTCTAAAGAAAGTATGTCAGTGCATCCTACAAAGAAATAAGGAAAACCTAAAAATTATAATAAGGTAGAATTCACATGTCCATGTCTAAGGGATACTTTACACGTTGCGACATCGCTACCACTAAATCGTCGGGGTCACGTCGTTAGTGACGCACATCCGGCGCGGGTAGCGACATCGCAACGTGTAAATCCTAGATGGAACAATGAACGAGCACAGAAGCGTACAATCTCGCTGATCTGTGTAACGTCGTTCATTTCCATAATGTCGGATCGACCGCAGGTACGATGTTGTTTGTCGCTCGCTGTGTGTAAAACCGCAGGAGCGACAAACATCTCCTTACCTGCGTCCAACCGGCAATGCGGAAGGGAGAAAATGGGCGGGATGTTATGTCCCGCTCATCTCCGCCCCTCCGCTTCTATTGGCCGGCCGACCTTGAAGGAGGGATTGTTCGGCGGTCACAGCGACGTCGCCGAGCAGGTATGTGCATGTGAAGCTGCCATAGCGATAATGTTCGCTACGGCAGCAATCAACACATATCGCATGTGCGACAGGGGCGGGTACTATCGCGCTGGACATCGATAGCCGATGCTAGTGATGTCGCAGCGTGTAAAGTAACCCTAAGAGAGCGCAGGCAGATGGTGTCCGTGTGCTGCATTCATGTCACGTGAATATAGAGATGAATCAATGAATACAAACTCAGACATGGCTCCACGCTTTTTGTGGACCATAGTTGGCTAAAAAAATAAATAAGTGTGAAAACAGTCAAAAAGCTAGAGTACAATTCGTTAAAACTTTGATTCTACACGTATGAGAAAAATTGAATGGGGGCCGTCTAAAGACATCGCTTAGAATCTTCATCTCAGGATTATTAGAGTGAGGAATGAAACCATGAAAGTATACAAATTACAAGCAATCTGCATGGCCTCTATGACATATCATGCTGGTAGTAGACTCACTTCAGCTCCTAGGATCTCGATCTGCCCACAGGACTATCACTCACAAAATACAGCGTAACACAAGAATGAGCCATCATGCAGTCTCATTGAGGAACCTCTTACAAGCACAGTATATCACGTGTTACTTTTCAGGAAAATCCCTAGTGGAAATCTTCATGTAAATAAGGGAGGGGAGGAGGGTGGTGTTTCCCCGACATTTCCCTTATTCAGATGGAAGTTTCAGAAATACATTTGCCATTCTGCTTTTTTATCTTCTCACTATAGATCAGGTGCTGGCAATTCATTTTCCAACAGGGCCACATGAGACACGGTGACTGTTGTGGATGGCCTAACCAACAGCACATACTTAAATTGTGCTCAAAATAAAAATAACAACGTTGTATCACTTAAAATTGCGCAGAATTAAGCAGAGCGACTAGTTACTACTGACTAATACGTGTTATGCTAGAGCGGATTGTAACATGTATCCTTACATGTAGCAGCTAATCAAGAATATAAAAATGTACTGCTTTTTATCAGGCCTGTGGAGCTGGAGTCGGTATAAAATGGATCGACTCAGACTCCTAAAATATATAATAAATTGGGTACAGCGGTTCAATGCAGAATGTTCTGAATATTTTTTCATAGGAATTTGGGAAATGTCCTATAAATGTCTGTTCTATTCCTGATCTAAGGCTACATTCACACACAGCGTTTTTGCTGCGTTTTTTGAGGATACGTTTTGCAGCTGCAAAAGCAGATCAGCTTTTTAAAAAAACGCATCACCTGAAAGGTTTTTGAGCTCAGAGAATGTTTTCAATAGCAAAAGCAGATTAGAAAAATAACGGACAATGCTTCAAACATGATAAGTACAATTAAACTGATGAATTAAAGTAATGAACAACAGCTAGAAAAAAAAGTTAGGATTCAGTATGTGTGAGATGGAAGGCCACAGTGCTGTTCATGTAACTGAGGAACACACAGATATTACAACAGAAGAACAGCAAAATGATACTTTAGAATTAGATAATCTTGTTGAAGCTGCTTCAAAACACTTTCATATTCATCACATGTGCTGTGTTGTGCACACGCTGCAGCTGACAATAAGAGACAGTCTGCAAGATGGATATGCTGGAAATCTGATTGCAAAAGTGAGGAAATTAGTTATTGCCGCCAGAACCCCTAAAATTGATTCCATCTTGAAGAAACGTGCTGGGAAAAGGGCAATTGTTGATCAAGTCACTCGGTAGGGCAGCACTTATTTAATGATTGAGCAATTGCTTGAACTAAAACCGTTTCTTATAGATATGGCGAACCCTCAGGTAGCCCTAAATGAAGGGCAATGGACACAGGTGGCTGAATTGAAGGAATAGCTTAATCACCCATTTAACGTGAGTAAAAAGTTACAAGTTGAGGATTTAACGCCTGGCATTTTCATAAGGGAGTGGAAGAACTTGCTATTTTGCCTGTCCCAAAGAGGAGGTTTAAGCGCAGATGGCATTTCTGCTTCAATGAAATGGAGAGACACAGCTATTGGAAAATTCTTCTGGCAGCTGTTTATGTGGACCCAAGTCATCGTATATTGCTTGATGATCAACAGCTTACTAAAGGAAAAGAAGCCCTGACTGAGGTAGCAGTTAAAAAGAGTGGCCTACAGGACTGCCAGGCGCAAGAGGACTTGGATCCTGACAGTGCTACTGCTGCCATATCTTCATCCTCATCAGATGAGTAGTTTAACTTTGACAAGTATTTGGATGACATGGAGCAGGCAAAGTGTTGCCGCAAGGAAAAATATTTCACTCCGTCTCCTATAGTAAGCAGATTGACCAGATTTCAGCAATATTTTTCACTTGCTCTCAAAGAAATAGAAAAATTCAACCGTTCATCAAAACTGACTGTGCATGAGGCAATTCCCTTACACCCGGAAATGGTTAGAGATGTTGCCCATGTGGTTACGGCTTTGCCTCCAACCCAAGTTAGTGTAGAGAGGTTCTTCTCTAGCCTTAAAATTATTAGGTCAGATTTGAGGTCATCAATGAAAGAGGATCTGATGGAAGCAATTCTATTTCTTACAACAAATTCATAGACTGCACAAATGTTATTCAGTATATTTTTGTTGAAAACTGTTTTTTTTGACAGTTACATAGTTTATTACATAGTGTGTGTGTACACTATAATATATAGTTTATATGTGTGTAATCTATATTACATAGTGTATTACATATTTACAATTTATTACAGTTGTGTTCTAAAGTTGTATGCCAATAAATATATTTTATGTTCTATGTAAATATCTTGATTATTGTATCATAATAATGATTAAATGTCTGATGTTCACATTGTACTACAATTAATTTTTCACTTAAAGGGAACCTGTCATCAGAAATTTAGCTATAAACCTAAAAGTTTCCCCCTCTGCAGCTCCTGGGCTGCATTCTAGGAAGCTTACTATAGTTTTTGTGGCCCCTTTTATTCCAAAATAAATACTTTACAAACTTGTACCTTTTCGTATGCAAATTTCTTAAATCTTCCATGGGGGTGGGCTGCCTGATGTACGTTGCTGTCCTCCTGCCGATTTACGCCGCCCCCGAACGCTGAATTTCAAACCTCAGGACGCCGCCCCTGGGCGCCCGTGGTCCCGCGCATGCGCTGTGCTACTGTAGCGGTGCCGTGCACTGTGTGCACGTGTGACCGCTAGTGACGCTTTGCGCGGGCACGAGGTTATGGGCGGCGCTGTGAGTGTCATCAGCAAGTGCCGCCCATAACCTCGTGACCGCACTTTTGCCTATTCCTCCAGCGTTCTGCGCAAACGCTCGCTGGCCAGATGACCGGACGTCACCTCCTTCCCATCCTGCTCAGCAGCAGGAAATAGATGGGAGGAGCGGACGGAGCAGTCGGTGCCTGCGCAAAAGCGTCACCAGCGGTCACACGTGCACGGCACCGCTACAGTAGCACAGCGCATGCGCGGGACCACGGGCGCCCAGGGGCGGCGTCCTGAGGTTTGAAATTCAGCGTTCGGGGGCGGCGTAAATCGGCAGGAGGACAGCAACGTACATCAGGCAGCCCGCCCCCATGGAAGATTTAAGAAATTTGCATACGAAAAAGGTACAAGTTTGTAAAGTATTTATTTTGGAATAAAAGGGGCCACAAAAACTATAGGAAGCTTCCTAGAATGCAGCCCAGGAGCTGCAGAGGGGGGAACTTTTAGGTTTATAGCTAAATTTCTGATGACAGGTTCACTTTAAATATAAGCAATATATGTGGGAGTCTGAGTCGTGGAGTCGGTGCAAGGGAAATTGAGGAGTCGGAGTCGCAGGTTTAGCTTACCGACTCCACAGCCCTGCTTTTCATAAGGGTTAGAAAAAAAACCCCCAGTAAATCATACTGCTTGTTTTTCAGATTTTGTACCTTAAAAAATAACTCCCCCACCGAGTATGATTTACCCCACCACAGACACAGCCTCTCCTCCACCAACAGTCCCCTAAAACAAAATATGTAAGATCCCACAGCCTCTCCCTCCCTGCCTAAACACAGACACGCACAGTATGATGATCCCCAAATCATGATGGGCACCCATGACAGCCTCCACCCAACACACACACACACACACACACACACACACACACACTGTAAGATGATCCGCAAATCAACACACACACACACACACACGATCCTCAAATCATGATGCCCCCCGCAACCTCCCCTCCCCCCCCCCCCCCACACACACACACACTATGATGGCCCCCACAGCCTCTTCGCCACACACAGTGTTATGGATCCCCACAGCAGGATGCTCCAGTTTCCCACTAATAATGACTGACAAAATAAATAAAAATAAATAGATAAATGACTCAGCTGACCGCTGCTCTGTGCAGTGTGTGGACTGACTTAATAGATCAGTTTATAAGTCGGTGTATTGAAATCTACAATTTGCCAACGGCAACTAAACCCCCATACTAAAGACTAACTGTTAAATATTAACCTTTAATTCATATAATATACAATAATGCACAAAGCTATATTAAAAGCGCATAGGGTATTGGTCAGCTCATGCTAATAGCTTAGATTCATTCCCTATATTATCATTTTCCTATGAATATGACACCGGTGATGTGTCAAAATTAATCACAATTCGGATCAGTATCTGCAGTTCCTACACCACAACACGGATTGACTCATAGTATTTTAATTACTGGTGTAGGAACTACAGATACTGATCCTTATTGTGAATAATTTTGACACATGACCGGTGTCATATTCATAGGAAAATGATAATATAGGGAATGAATCTAAGCTATTAGCATGAGCTGACCAACACACTATGCGCTTTTAATATAGCTTTGTGCATTATTGTATATTATATGAATTAAAAGTGTGTGAACTGTAGCTCCACCCAGTCGGTGCCATCTTGTCACATCATTGCACCTGCTATGCAGACACTCGCAGCCCAGCGTCAGAGGATGATCTCACTCACCTCTCCACTGCAATCGCCGCCCAACGCTGTATTTCGGCTCAGTGTGCATGATACTAGAGTCTCAGTCATGCGCACTACTTCAGTTTGAAGCCGGGAAGAGTACACCTGGCTTCATAGTGCGCACTGAGCCGAAATCCGGCGTCGATTGCAACAGAGAGGTATCATTCGCATATGATATAAGATCTTTAGAAATATTTTTTCTAAAGATCTCTTTATCTATGCTAGTATACCGCCGAGGAGGCGCACTCGCAGACGGCAGGGTGGCGTACCGCCAATGGCGGCAGACCACGCGGCCGCTTTGAAGCCCGTGAGTCAGAGAGGAGAGGCCCAATGTCAGCACTGCACCGGCCTCCTTCACCTCCCCCCGCTGAGGATCACACTCTCAATTGTATCGGCATCGCAGATGCTGATACAATTTAAAGCAATGATGATAGAGGGAGCGGCGTGCTCTCTGTCATCATTCTCCTGCAGCGTCTGTCTGCGCTCTGCCTCAGTACAGTGCAGCCCATTACAGAGGAGCGTGATGACGTCATTACTGTGCGCACCTGTGTCCTAAGCTGTCAGAGCGACAGAACAGTGGATGCGCTGAAGAGACCGGAGCAGCGGAGGAAAGAGGAGGAAGTATGTATTAATCACGGTGGCCTGACGACCATTGGGCTGCACAGGGCTGCTGCATGGGGGCTGCTGAATTATATTATGTGGAGCAATCTGGAGTGCATTATATTATATGGATGAATATTTGGTGCATTATTCTATTTGGATGAATATTTGGTCTATGGGGGCTGCATAACACCATGGAGGAATATACGGGTGCATTATATGGAGTAATATGAGGCTGCATTAAATTATGTGGAGCAATATGGATGCATTATGATATATGGAGGAATGTGGGGGCTGCATACTTCTATACCCCCCAGAGGTCTATGTCCCTTCCACCACAGTGCTGTATATTCCCCAGAGCTCTATGTCCCTTCCACCATAGTGCTGTATATCCCCCAGAGCTCTATGTCCCTTCCACCCCAATGCTGTATATCCCCCAGAGCTCTATGTCCCTTCCACCCCAATGCTGTATACCACCCCCAGAGCTGTATATCCCCCTCCACCCCTGTGCTGTATACCCCTCAGAGCTGTTTCCTCCCTCTGGAGCTGTATATCCCCCTCAGTAATGTGTATGCCCCCCAGTAATGTGTATGCCCCCAGCCTCTCCTGTGATGTATATACAGCAGTGTCTGTGTGCGGCCATGTCTGTTAGTGACGGCCACCAATCGGTGCAGCACAGCCGCATGCCCTGGAGTAGCTGGACGGGAGAAAAGCGGGGGAGGTGAGTGAGGCTGCTGCCGGCTTCCCCATATTAATAATACCTCTAATGTGTCTGTATGTATGATGAGTATCTATGTATGTCAGTGTATATGACTGTGTATAGATTTGTTTGTTTATATGTGTTTTTCTAAATTTCTCTTTAAATATGTATATGTACATATGCCTGTATCTGTATGTGCGTGTCTGCTTGTGGATGGGGTCCACTGAGACACTTTCGCCCGGGGCCCATAAAAACCTGGAGCCGGCCCTGCTAGTGTATACAGGGACGGTTAGGCAGGAGACAGCAATATGCACCCAGAACTGCTCGTGGTTCTGCGTGCATATTGCACAGACAGGTTCACTTTAAGTGCAGCCTGTCAGGGAGCTGCCTTCTGCTATTTATTTTGGAAAAAAACACTTTATGTACTTTCTAAGTACATGCACTTCTCCTGGCTTCCAGGCATGCCATCATGAGAACACCCTTTATAAACAATCTATTTTGTACTGAATGACCCTTTCTACCAGTGACATCCATGAAATAGCATTATTATACCACTATAATCTTGTAGACTGTGAGCCCTCGCGGGCAGGGACCTGTCTGTGTCTTGTACTGTTTATGATTATAGTACTTGTGCCTATTATGTATACCCCTTTCACATGTAAAGCGCCATGGAATTGATGGCGCTATAATAATAAAATAATAATAATAATAATCTCCTGAATTAAGTGCCCAATAATGTGTGGCCGGTGCCATTTACTATCCCATACCCTATGCCTCTAGTCCAGATATCTATCATTTCTAAAGTAGATCCTTTTTCCACATTGATAACACATGGAAGAAAGGGTTTCTATATTAGACAATCCTGACATGCAACGTGGCAGATGGAGGCAAGTAAGGTGATGTGCACACGTTGGGTATTTGGTTGCAGAAATTTCTGCACCATTTCTGCATCTCTTGGCAGGAAAAACGCAGCACAAAAACATGCGTTTTTGCCGCATTTGTTACCCATTTGATGCATGGGGTTTTTTTTTTAGTGCTTTCAATGGTGGAAAACGCAGGCAAAACCGCTGAAAGAATTGACACGTCGCCAATTATTTCTGCACTAAATTTGCAAGGACAAAGAAAAAAAAAAAAAAATCAGCATGTGTAATACACTTCAGGTTTCTCATTAATTTTGATGGCACAAAAAAATGCATCTAAAAACACACTGTATGCACACAGCCTAAATTATTTGAGGTGTACAATAAAGATCAAAATCAAAATGATAAGGGTATGTGCCCACAATCCGTGTTAGCAGCATTTTGGATGCAGCGTATTTTCGCTGCATCCAAAACAGTGCATTGAACAGTAGAAGCACAGTGGATGGGATTCACAGATACCCAACGCCCTTTGTGCTTCTTTTCTAAGCAGCATAAACGGACAAGTTGTACGGCTTTCCAATCCTCAGCATGTCAATTTATTCTTGCGGACATGTGAGTGATCTGAGAGGGAGAACACAGCAAAAGTCCACTGCACCAAAATCCTGATCATGGGCACGGACGCTGCGTTCTCCCATGGAGAACCCTAATGTCTCCGCAAGAGGAATGACCCTGCGTCCAGCACGCAGCATCTCCTGATCATGGGCACATACACTTAGTATATACATTTTTTCTCATACCTCCTCCAGTGTTAGTGTGGCGCCCTGGACAAGCCAGGGGCCACAGAGAACAACACCAACACAACCCACACTCCCGGTCAGACACAGCGAAGTCAGACACAAACCCTCGTTGCCTTCCTACAGGGGCTGATGTCCACACCGGGGGGGTGGGCCAGGCGGTTGGCCCCACCCACCGAGGAGTTCACAGTCCTGGAGGCGGGAAAAGAGGCAGATAGAGTTTGAGAGTTGAGTTTTGGAAGTGAAAGTGGAAGGAGGGAAGTGGCAGTAGAGAAGCCTAAAGTTGGTCCGGGTGTGTGGCCCAGACGGATCAGCAAGGTTGGCAGACTGTGGTGACCGTCTGCAGGAGTGGCCTATTGGAGCTAACCGTAAGGACCGTGGACGGGCGGTGGCCCGGCGGTACCGGACCGGTACATAAAGAGAAGCCAGCACCATCCGGCAGGGGCTTACGGACCCCGGCAAGGCTAGGAGTCGCCATGAATTTGCCAAATCCGTTAGTGAAGGGAACCTCCTGGGTTTCCCAGCAGCCAAGCCCCGACAGAAGGCAACCGTCCAACCGAGAGAGGGAAACACAGTCACCGCCAAGGCTAAAGTTCCCAGGGCCAGAGCCTGCGGGCAAAAGGTGCTCCTTCAGCACCCATCCAAGCTGGGGAGCGGGTTACCGGTGGGAACCCATTGGAACAGTTACACTACATAGGTGCAGGGAAAGGCAGTCACCATCAACCGGCCGGGAGGAGAAACACCGCATCCGTCTGTGGGACCCATCCATCCAGCCGTGTGTTTTACCGAGAACTGTATCCTCATCATTGGCTGAGTGAGTACCACCGTGTCGTGCGGCACAACGCTGACCCTGCACCTCGCCAGGCCCCGTAACCCGCCTGCCATCCATCCCTACCCCATCACCGGGCCCCGGGTCAACCAGCCCCCTACCCACGGAGGGGAGAACTAACATCCAGGCTGCTCCCTGTCATCGCTCCCGGGATCCCCCGTCCAGAGCAGCGGTGGTGTCACCAATATCACCACAACCGTGGGTGGCGTCACGGACAATAACCAAATCCCCACAATCCAATCCCCACCCTTTTCACTCACGGGCGAGGAGCGCCGCTCGAGTCCCCGGGATCCGGCCCACCGCTCGAGCCACCACCGAGCAGCAGCCGCGGACGGACCCGAGCAGTGGGAGAGCGCAGCGTCCCCTCCTCCGCCCGCGACATTAGGATCTTAATTAAAGCAGTGAAGGTTATGGTTATGTCGCGGGCGGGGAGGAGGGTGTCAGCACACCGCGCTCACCCCTTCTGCTCGGGTCCGGCGGCTGCCGCTGCTCAGTGGTGGCTCGAGCTGTGGGCCGGATCCCGGGGGTTCTCGAGCGGCGCTCCTCGCCCGTGAGTGAAAAGGGGGATTTGGGGTGTTGGGATAATGTCCGTGACGCCACCCACGGTTGTGGTGATTTGTAGCACCACCGCTGCTCGATATGGGGATCCCGGGGGTGGTGATGTGGAGCAGCTAGGTGTTGTGTTGCCCCTCCGTGGGTAGGGGTTGGTGATCCCGGGGCCCAGTGATGGCGTGGAAGGTGCAGGGCCTGGTGGGCGCAGGGACGCGGGGGCAGCGCTGTGCCTTGCGGCACTGTGGTACTCACTCAGCCTGAGACGGTGACACAGTTTTCGGTAAACAAACGGCTGGTTGGTCGGTCCCTCGGACGGCTGCACTTGCTCACCCAGTCGGTAGCGGTGATGTCCCTTTTCCTTGCACCTAATGTTGTCTGTTGGTCGCGATGGGTTCCCACCGGTAACCCGCTCCCCGGCTTCAAGCTGGGCCGGAGGAGCTCTACTCTTTGCCCGCAGGCGCTGGCCCTCAGAAACTGGTGCCCTGGCGGTGGCAGTGTCTCTGTTGTACAGGTTGGGCTGTTGCCTTCACTCGGGACTTGGTTGTTGGGGGATCTACGTCCCCTTCACTGACGGATTTGGCAAGTTTGGCGACTCCTAGCCTTGCCGGGGTCCGAGAGGCCCCTGCCCTGGTGCTGACTGTCCTTTGGTACGCTGCTCCAGACCGCCGGGTCACTACCCGTCCGCGGTCCTTCCAGGAACTTCCAAACGGTCACCCCTTCAGACAATCACCACCGTTGCTAACCTTGCTGACTCCGTCCTGCACACAGCTGGACTCACTTCAAGCTTCCTTTCTGTAACTGTTCTCACTTTCCTTCCACTTCTCCTACTCCTCCTTTACCACTTCCACTTTACTTCACTACTTTCACTTCCTTAGCTCATCTTAGCTGTTTACTCCTCTCCCTCCCTAGCTTGGACTGCTGGTTTTTCCCGCCTCCAGAGCTGTGTCCTCCTCGGTGGGCGGAGCCAACCGCCTGGCCCACCCCCTGGTGTGAACCCCAGCCTCTGGAGGAAGGCAACAAGGATTTTGTTTAGCTTTGGTGTTCCTAACTGGGATGTAGGGTGTGATGGTGCATGACCTGTGACCCCTGGCTTGCCCAGGGCGTCACAGTTACAGAGTTTATTACCAGATTCTAACAATGTTTCAGTATGGGTTATCCGCTCAGAACGCACATCTCGCTCCGGTCCTGACCTCCACACTTAGCTTGTTCTACTGAATCTGTAAGTAAGAGCTATCAGATATAAGAAGTGTTGGTAGTTATTTGTTTTACTTATGTATGTTAACAACATAGTTTACACTGACTATTCAAGCAGAGATTTCAGGAAGCGTTCAGTAACTTTCTATTATACAATGAATTACATGAGGCTAAATAGAAAAAAATATATATATTGTCAATAGGAACTTAACAGTTTCCAGGTAGTAGGTATTCTAGGAATAAGAGAAGGCAGCACAGATACAGACATGATATCTAGAGTCGCACCTACCTATTTGGATGCTATGGAGAAAGATTCCAATTAGGGAAATCTCTGCGCTTCTAACTTTGAAGGACATTACAAGTTGCCTATTTATTTGAAAGGCTGCCATGCCATACTATCAGATCCAGCAGTGTCAAATATTGCCCAGCTACAGAAGCAGAAAACTGAGGGTATCAGCAGCCAGGCCTGGGATGCATAGCTGATCACCATTATGGCTCCTGGTATTCTTCATTGGGTTGGATTTTAGACACAATTTTCCTAAGGAATTAGACTACATGATTCAAGGCAAAAAGGCTACTTGAAATGTGTCTTAGGGCTGTTGGGACATCTTACTTTGTGGGACCATCACATTGTGTGTGGGGTTGTCTGAGGGGGAATCATACTGTTTGTAGGGGCATCAAATCATGAGCGATGGGCTGTCAGGGCACTTTTGGAGGGGTCATCATAGTGTGTTTGGGCCTGTGGTGATAAAACACTGTTTGTGAGGGACATCCTATTAATCATACTGTGTGTGGTACATCGGTTATTAGCGCTTCACTTGCACTCATAAAAGTTGAGCTTACCACAGTACCATTATACTATTTGTGCATTTCCCCAACATGACTGATAGAGATAGACTCCTCTGCAGAATATCAGTACACTAGCATGTGAACAATACCCAGTCTAGTGAGGTTAACCCAAAAGGCTAATAAAGAAAATCTTGCATACAGATTGGCAGGAAATAAAGGTGGGTTGCAGTCTCATTTCCCACCCTGTCTCCAGCGTGTCGGAGCAGATCCTGCGTACTGTACGTTACTGCTTGCAGCGCCTCTGGCAGTATCCTCTAGTTTGAAGCAGTCATGAAATATTAAAAGGCTTTTCTTTTCTTTTTTATCAGTATTGGCTATGGGACACTGAGCTGAGAATTATATGGGCCAACAGGATGACTACTGCAGCGATCGCCACTGGATTACGTCCTATTGACTCCTGTGGCCACTAACTTGCTGCAATGGAGGACAGGTATGTGGAATGGGATGTCACTGAATGTCAACCAATTCCAGTAACCTGACCTCTGCAGCCAATCACTGACCCAAACACCCTTTCACTTCACACTCACTTTTTAAAGTGTATCTGAAATACTATTTGCAGACTACAAGGAGAGGTTAGGAGGATTAAGAGTAGAAAGCTGAAGTCGGGCTAAACACCAGTGATGTCTGCTGCCACATTGACAAAGTGTTGATCCAGCCCCTCCAAGACCGTCAGGGTTTAAAGAGAACCTGTCTGGTCCCCATGCCCTCCAACCCAGCAACATTCACATCTGCATGACTAAATTCCCTGCCTAACAAGCCTTGGATAATGTTTTCACTTAAAGGGTTTGTCAATATCTAGTAGGATTAATAATAATAATAATAATAATAATAATAATTAAAAAAAAACTCCAATTAGAAATTTAGTATGCTTCTCCTGATAGTCATGTCGTAGACCTCATTCATGTGCAGGGCATTGCAGCTTAGGTATCCATGGTTACGTCCACCTGTGTAATGACAGTTATTTACACGTGGTTGTAACCATGGATATCTAAGCTGCAATGCCCTGCACATGAGGTCTAGGACATGACTATATCAGAAGATCTATACTACATTTCTAATTTGAGATATTTGCTAATATTACTACTACACCATCTACATATTGGGATATGGGAATAACCATTTAACTCAAAGTATTTAGAAGCTTTGCTGTTCCTATGCCAATTAGAGATTTGGCTTCAGAAAGGCGGGCTACACATGATCGGAACAACATCTTTGACACTTCCGATCATGCGCAGTGCACCTCTCAAACAGGGACGCGTACTCCCAACTTCAAAAGCATAATGATATTGTTGCGCACATGGGCAAATTTCCAGGAGCTGCGGAGACACTTACTCGTGGAAATCATCTTAACACGCCCACAGGGGTGTAAGAAAATGGAAAGAGGGCCGACTAGTCTGGGGAACAAATGCCACATCTACTAGTCAAAGCCCTAATTGGCAAAGGGGAAGTGTAGCTTCTAAATACTTTTTTTTTTAAACCTTGAGATAAGTGAATAACATTATACAGGGCTGGTTAAGCAGGGAATTTAGTCATACAGATGTGAAAGCTGATGAGTTGGAGGGCATAGGGGACCTGACAGGTTGCCTTCAAAGGATTTTTTTTGTAGATGTAGTGGCGGAGTTTGGCATATACACTGAATAGGTTAATTGTACCATAAAAATCAGATAAAAGTCAACCAAGCATCTAAATTGCATGGGGGCTCCCTGACTGTACCCCGTCAGATTATTTCAGGAGATCTTAGGATCGAGCAGTTGCACTACAATTGCCTGATCCTTTTGTTTGGTGGGAGATAAGCTGCGGCCAAATGATTCTGGCAGAAACTCTCTCATAGAGCATGTAGAGAAAAATTGTTTTGCACTCAGAGATAATGGGAGGTGCTGGTGGAATAGGGTGGGGTCCCCTGATCACAAATCAAATAGAAAGTTTGGGTGAATTACTATTTGGCTAGCTCATAGAGAACACAGGAATGCATGGCTGAGCCCAATGTTCCTGTGTATGGAGGAAAGTTGGGAAAAGTTGTTGCCAATCGAATGATCATTCGGCCAATACCTATCTAATGACTCGCTTTAGATAGGTTATATAATCTTCCTCTTTCATGGATGGTGCATTGCTCACATGACATCGCCCAAAAAGTGACATTATGATACATACTACTATGAAGGAGCAAACACAAGAGACTTAAAGGGAACCTGTCACCACTTTTTTGGCCTATAAGCTGCGGCCACCACTACTGGGCTCTTATATACAGCATTCTAACATGCCGTATATAAGAGCCCTGGCCGCTGTGAGAACATAAAAAACATTTTATAATACTTACCTAACGGTCGCTCTGCGGTGGAATAGGGCCTAATGGGCGTCTCCATTGTCCAGTGCCGGAGCCGCCTCTTTCGGCCATATTTATTCTCCTTCTCTAGCCGCGGTGCATAACGTGTCCGACGTCATCCACACTTGCCGGCATTCCGGTCCTGAGCAGGGCAGAATAAAATTATTGCAGGGCGCCTGCGCAGGACCGGTGAGTGTGTATGACATAGCTGCGTCATGCACACAGGCTTCAGAAAGAGGATGAAGATGGCCGAAAGGGGAGGTGCCTGCACCGGACAACGGAGACACCCATTAGGCCCTATTTCACTGCAGAACGACCGTTAGGTAAGTATTATAAAGTGTTTATGTTGTTACAGCGGCCTGGGCTCTTATATACAGCATGTTAGAATACTGTATATAAGAGCCCGGTGGTGATGGCCGCAGCTTATACGCCAAAAAAGTGGTGACAGGTTCCCTTTAAAAAGCAACAACAAAAAAAATCTGGAGCCCTGAATCTTTTCTTAGTATGTATGTGATGTTCTGTAGGTGCATTAAAATAGTTACCAAATGCCATGTTCCTTGGTTTCCTCTTCTGGATCACGTGACCGTTCCTCTCCTTTACCGGCTAATACAGAGACTTGTGTGGGGTGGTGCTACTTCCACCAATGTAAGGCCGGTGTCACACTCGCGAGTCTTGCGTTTCATCACGGACTCACACGCTCCTGAGAGGAGCGGGTCGGTTGCATACATCTCTATGCTACTGAGACACTCCTGTCTGGAGAGTGTGTGGCCGTGACGGGTGATGCAGCGCGAGATACACGCAAGGCACTCACAAGTGTGACACCGGCCTAAGTCTAAGGGAACTCAGAACAAGACTCTGTACTTATAAAGTAAGTCCACACACACCCTGTGTGATCCGACTAGTCTGATTTGAAGGCATATGCCACAGAAGAGTATCGGCGCTGGAAACTAGAGAAGACAGCCATCGGTAAGTGGTTGGCACGAAAGTCTACAGTAACTCTATAACTGTCCCTGGTGCCAGCGCCGTGCGGTCATGAGATCGGAAATATGAGATATGCATAATCCCATCCACATTCAGACTAGATGTGCACTGCCTCACTCAATAAAAGTGAACTGCGGAAGGCTGCGAACGTCTAGTTGGAATGTGGCCGGAAGTTTGCAAATCGCATTCTTTCAAATCACATGACTGCCCAGTTTCACCGCTGCCACCACAGACTCCAGACAGCTACATGGTGAGGATACACAAGTCTGCAGTCACATACTTAGAAAGGATAGGGGATAACATTTTGCTGGAATGCTTATTTAATAAATGCAAATGTGACCTGAAACTTATATTACACTGACAATACACTAGTTTCCAACTAACCAGTTCCACCTGGAAATTTATATGACCTGAATGCCCGCTTGGCACAAAAGGTGCCCACACACTTTGGATATCTGCTAGGCCGAGCGGGTGAGAACACATGAACCCCATAGACTTCTCTGGCAGTAGCTTCTCTCACACAAACGGTCATCCATGTAGAACAAAATTCACCGCAGTAATTAATCTACAACACAGGGTCCGGATTTTGCTCTGAAAAAGCCACAGATTTCACTTTTTTCTTTTGGAAAGGCTGAAATCTGTGACAAATTGACGTGGAAGGTCAAATCCACAGCGTAGCTCAATTTATGGTGATGCTTTTCTCTGCAGCGTGTGGAGGGGGTCTCAAAATCATGTCCACGGCACTGGTACTGTGATACTCAGCGGGATTTCACTCGTGTAAGCTTACACAACATATTTGCTATAGGGTTTCTGCAGCGGTAAAACCCACAGACAGCGCTCAGGTCATTCCTGTGCGGGTACATCACTACCTCCACCGTCTGCATCGGATCGGCAGAGAACAGACATGATCCGTATGTCAGATCCACAGCGCTGGTGACGTTACTCTGCAGCGCAAGAGTCCAATATGCGGATAATGCAGCGGATCCATCATCCCGACAATCCAGAAGGAGAATCTGCTGCAAGTTCGTCCCCTGTGAGAAAACTCGTCTGTTCAAGGTGCCGCCGGTCACCTGGGTCACTGCTGTATCGTCCTGGCCGGTTCAGAACCAACGCTACTGTGGATGGCAGCCATCATTACATCCTGGTTTCAGCAGCTCGTTATTAAGTGTCAATTTGTGGGGGCCAGAGACCCTCTAATCTCAGACGCATAGCATGATGTCTGGTACACATGGTTGGTGGAATAAATATGAGGCCTATTACTTGATGTGGACCACTGATGTAATACTGGGATGTGAGCTTAAAGGGAAGGTCTTCTCTGCAGACTTCACCTTATTAAATGGCCCTGAGTAATAGAAAAGCTGCCACCCACCGGACACACTGCCACCATTCCACCGGACACACTGCCACCATTCCAGCTACATTGGTGCCAGCTCTCCCATCCTCACGTGACATTATTGTGTCCTGTGGCCGCTGACCGGGCTGCAGCCTGTATTATTCCATCACAGTGGACATCCGTGCTGATGGAATATTGATAAGCAGCAGCCACTGATTGGTAGCAGCGGTCACATTACACAACAATGTCACATCGCCCACCAGATAAAGTGACATCGCTGGAATGTCACCGCTGTAGGGGGGGGGGGGGGTGTCTTGGGAGTACAGATTGTTGTTTTCTATGGGGTCCTGATTTGATTGTGAAGGGGGGGGGGTCTTGTAGTGGACAGCCCCTTTAATGTCGCACCCCTGTGTGACGCTCCTATTGTCGCAGTAGCTGTCAGGCTGCAGTCACTGATAGATGCCCCCCACAGGGCAATACACCGCTGCCTGCCGGTATGTAGCTCTCCACGTTACATAACACTGAGCGCTTACCGGTGCCGGGCGCTCGTCCTTGCCCATATGCATGCTCTGCACCGCCCGGATCAGCAGCTCATGCTCCGGGGGTCCCCGCTCTCTCCCGGTTGCAGCGAAGCCCTCCAGCAGCTCCAGAACGCGCACCACCTGCGGGACCACCCCGGACACCGACTCCGGCCCGTACTGCTCGGTGAGTTTCTGCAGCTCGGAGCCCAGGCTCTTCGCCATGCTGTACACGTCTTCCAGTGACAGGTGCTCCGGGGCCCTCCGCCACACTCGCTCCGGAGCCTCCATCCCGGCGCTGTGTGCAGCCACAGCTGACAAGCCAGAAGCCAGGCAGACGGTAACCCCGCCCACAACCAGGGCCCCGCCCATAATCAGGAGGCCGCCCCCAGACTGAGCAATGTGTCCCCCGCCCACTGCCTGACCTTCGCCTTGTCCCGCCGGTGCCCTCAGCCCTCAGTGTGCGCTGCCCGTCAGGACGCCGGGGATGTGGTGGTGCCGGGATTAGAGGGATAGAGGCTGCACACCGCCGGGGATTACCGGCCCGCGGCACTGCTGCAGTCACTGATAGTCCCGGAATACGCTATAGTGTTAGTGCTTACCATAATTCTGATAAATGGGAATAAGGGAATGATAAACCTGTTGCATGCAGTCACCTCAGAGCCAGACATTTATTTTACTCATATAGCGCTATTATCGCGGGCGGAGAGGGGTTTTTGGGGAACGCCGCTCGCCTGGGGAATCTCTGGCGCTCGGGTCCGGTGCTTCTGCTCCTCGGTGGCTCGAGTACGGGGCCGGACCCGGGGGCTCGAGCAGCGCCTCCTCGCCCACGAGTGAAAAGGGGGAGGTTTGGTGGTGGGACGCCACCCACGGGGTTGTGGTGATGGTGGGCACCACCGCTGCTGGTGGCGGGGGTTCCCGGGAGCGATGGCGGGGAGCAGCTGAGGTGTTGGCCCCTCCGTGGGTAGGGGCGGTTGGTCCCAGGGCCCCGGTTGGGGGTTTGGATGCGTGGGTAGGTGCAGGTGCCGATGCGGGGAGGCAGCGCAGATGCGGGGCAGCGGTGCAGCGCTGTGCCGGATGGCACTGGTGTACTCGCTCAGTCAATGACAGAGTCTCTGGTAAATCAAACGGCTGGATGGACGGGGCCCACAGTCGGCTGCGGCTTCTTCACTCTCCCCGGACGGGTTGGTGGCGGCTGTCTTTCCCTGCACCTGTGTGTAAGTGTTTGACCCCTATGGATTCCCACGGGTGGTCCGTTCCCCAGCTTGTACATGTCGGGAGAGCCCATTTTGCCCGCAGGCGCTGGTCCTTGGATCTCTGGCCGTTGACGGTGGCTCTTATCCGGACGGGTTGGGCTGTTGCCTTCTGACGGGACTTGGGTGGGAATGAACCCCTGAGGTCCAGACCGCAATCAGAGAATTTGACCGTTACGGCGGCTTCCGAGCCTAGTCGGGGTCTGAGTACCCTGCCTTGGTGCTTAGCTTCAATCCGCTCCCCGGTTCGGTACCGGCGGGCCACCACTCGACCCCGGTCCTACGGTTCCGCGGACGTCCACTAACTCCTGCAGACGGCCACCACCGTCTGCTGACTCTGCCTGGGCTCCGACCCAGACACTCGCAGTCTCTCCACTTCAACATCCAACTCCACTGCACTTGAACTCCAAACTCTAACTAACTGTTTTTCCTGCCCTCAGGCCTGTGAACTCCTCGGTGGGTGGGGCCAACCGCCTGGCTCCGCCCCACCTGGTGTGGACATCAGACCATGGAGGAGGCAACAAGGGTTTTTGTTTGACGGATGGTCCCTACCAGGGAAGGGGGTGTGTATGTGTGTGATGGTGTTCTGTGACCCCTGGGGTCCAGGGCGTCACACTATCAATTCCACGGAGATGCAAAGCCGCCATCAGGACAGTACCTTGGTGTATGGGGTCCGGAGAAGGGGGGGGGTGTTGCAGCACAGAGGGCCAGCCAGTGCGTGCTGCTATCACATAGATAATGTGCATGTGATCTACCTCCAGGTGTGTCGCATGCAATGTAGCCATGTGGTGGTGTAGCACCCAGTGGGCAGGGGGTGTCAGGCACGAGGTCTCATACCTGAGTTACTCGTCACCGAGCTGGTGTGATGATCTGGGATGTCGCGGTGGTATGCCCGACTTCGTGCCCCGAGATGTACACCAATAAGGAGGCAAGATGATGGGGGTAGTAGGATAAATGTCGTGACGCCACCTGTGGTATGTGGCCAGATATTAGCTGCTGTTGCTGTCCTCCGGGGTGGATGGTAGTAGCAGCAGAGATAGTGTCGCTCCCTACAGGTGGAGCGGGCCTCGGGAAGGAAGATGAGGGGAGTAGCGATGGCAACAACCTTTGGCGCAAGGCGCGGGGCGACAGCACTGGTAATAAGTCACCGCGGTTCTAGGTGTCTTTACTCACTTGTTGTATCGCTCGCCCAGGTAATGCCGGTCACCCACTGTGAAGTGCCCCGTCGACTTCGGATAAATTGGAGGAAGTCACCGATGTTTGAAAGAAGTCCTTTTTCAGAGTTGCCCTTCCAGCCATGAGGAACCTGGGCTGATCGCTCTGTTCCATGCTGCAGGCCCCATGAAGAGGGGAAAAGAAAGTGGTGCTGGTGTCGTGTCCCAGAACTGATTGTCCCAGGTCAACTGTCTTGTGATTGTGTGAGTTTGCTCTTATTTCTACCCTAAGTGGAATCCGCCCCCCATGAGACCGTCCCAGTGACCGGGACAGTCCCAAACCTCATGTTGGCCAAACCCCTGCCTACCCTAGTCCAGCTCACCAGTGAGAAGGCTCCCATGCTTTATATAAGGTGTGAATGTGAAATACTGGTGATTAACCCCCTCCTTACCTTAAATAAGCTGCAATACTCTGTGGCGACTGGAGCCTCAGGGGTGCCACATTGGCGCCAGGGGCAGAGCAGTGGGCATCATGCCATGGCCCAGTATGCCGCAGCGTAATGAGGTCATCTTGCTTTGACCTCATCACATTGCTGCGAGAAGACAAGGACTTGGCGGAGAATGTTAAGCACTCCATGGAGGAGCTGAAGATTATATGTCCTGACATTTACTATGGAGGGAAGGAAGGGGGCATGGGCAAAGTGTTACTATGAGAGCACACTATGACGCAATAGGGGAAATTGTAAAAGGGGACAAAGCATTGCAAGGAGCAGCGTGTGGGGGATATTATACAGAGGGGGCAGTGTGTGTTGTGGTATATTATACAGAGGAGCAGTATGTGGTGGTATATTATACAGAGGGGCAGTGTGTGGGATATACGAGCACTTGGAGGAAAGAATGCACACCGGTTGTGAGCATAAACTATTCTGATTATTCCCCTATGAATAGTTTTCTTATACAATTTGCAGACAAATGTAATACTGCATGCAACGTTCCCATTGGAAGTTTCACAAGCTGCCCCCTTCTCAGAAATAACTATGATAACTGGAAGGGACACCTTTACCAAGTATCAACCAAAATCCCACTTTTAAGGCAAACCACACATAGAAGGCATCCAACATGCAGAACCACCTGCACATCTAAAGCCTGCTTTACACGTTGCAATTAGTTGTACAATCGCATTTGCGATGTGACATGCCCAGGTTGCATACGGGATCTTATGAGATTGCACATAGGTCGTTCATTTGCTGTCACACGTGCGTTAGTAGCCTAGGTTAAATTGATCAATTTTGTGTGCGTTCCTTTAGATCACGTGTTCTGTGACGTATGCATTGGGCACTTATTTTTTTTTTTTTATTTATTTATTGACTTGCCAAGCGTGTGTAATGTGTAGGGATGCGTTTTTACTATGTCATCTGCCGTTCAGCTCTGCTACATGGCCGCTGACAGCAGACACAGACAGAGCCATGTAGCAGACCTGAATGGCAGATGACGGCAGACACAGAAAGAGCCGCACGATAAAAAAAGAATGAACTCGGGTGAACTTCACCCGACTTCATTTTCATGCTGCGGCTCTGTCTGTGTCGCGTCCTGATTAGCGGTCACCTGTGAAGGACTCACCGGTGACCGCTAAACTCCTGAGTGACTGAAGTGAGCAGCCCTCTCTCATAAACTCACCGATCCCCGGCGCGGCGCTGCACGGCGTTCACACTGCTCCGGCGGCTTTTACTGTTTTTAAAAAGCCGGCCACCCATTAAACAATCTCGTATTCCCTGCTTTCCCCGCCCACCGGCGCCTATGATTGGTTACAGTGAGACACGCCCCCACGCTGAGTGACAGGTGTCACACTGCACCCAATCACAGCAGCCGGTGGGCGTGTCTATACTGTGTAGTGAAATAAATAATTAAATAATTAAAAAAAAACGGCGTGCGGTCCCCCCCCAATTTTAAAACCAGCCAGATAAAGCCATACAGCTGAAGGCTGGTATTCTCAGGATGGGGAGCTCCACGTTATGGGGAGCCCCCCAGCCTAACAATATCAGCCAACAGCCGCCCAGAATTGCCGCATACATTATATGCGACAGTTCTGGGACTGTACGCGGCTCTTCCCGATTTGCCCTGGTGCGTTGGCAAATCTGGGTAATAAGGAGTTATTGGCAGCCCATTGCTGCCAATAAGTCCTAGATTAATCATGTCAGGCGTCTATGAGATACCTTCCATGATTAATCTGTAAATTACAGTAAATAAACACACACACACACCCGAAAAACCGTTTATTAGAAATAAAAAACACAAACATATACCCTGGTTCACCACTTTAATCAACCCCAAAAAGCCCTCCATGTCCAGCGTAATCCAGGATGGTCCAGCGTCGCTTCCAGCTCTGCTGCATGGAGGTGACCGGAGCTGCAGCAGACATCGCCGCTCCTGTCACCTCCACACAGCAACTGAAGACAGCCGTGCGATCGGCTGAGCTGTCAGTGAGGTTACCCGCTGTCAATGGATCCAGCGGTGGCCGCGGGTAACCTCAGTGACAGCTCAGCTGATCGCGCTACTCACCGCCGCTCCTCTCACCTCCACGCAGCAACTGAGGTGAGTAGCGCGATCAGCTGAGCTGTCACTGAGGTTACCCATGGCCACCGCTGGATCCAGTGACAGCGGGTAACCTCACTGACAGCTCAGCTGATCGCGCGGCTGTCTTCAGTTGCTGCGTGGAGGTGACAGGAGCGGCGGTGTCTGCTGCAGCTCCGGTCACCTCCATGCAGCAGCGCTGGAAGCGACGCTGGACCATCCTGGATTACGCCGGACATGGAGGGCTTTTTGGGGTTGATTAAAGTGGTGAACCAGGGTATATGTTTGTGTTTTTTATTTCTAATAAAGGATTTTTTCGGGTGTGTGTGTTTATTTACTGTAATTTACAGATTAATCATGGAAGGTATCTCGGGGAGACGCCTGACATGATTAATCTAGGACTTATTGGCAGCTATGGGCTGCCAATAACTCCTTATTACCCCGATTTGCCAACGCACCAGGGCAAATCAGGAAGAGCCGGGTACAGTTCCAGAACTGTCGCATCTAATGTATGCAGCAATTCTGGGCGGCTGCTGACTGATATTGTTAGGCTGGGGGGCTCCCCATAACGTGGAGCTCCCCATCCTGAGAATACCAGCCTTCAGCCGTATGGCTTTATCTGGCTGGTTTTAAAATTAGGGGGGACCGCACGCCGTTTTTTTTTAATTATTTAATTATTTATTTCACTACACAGTATAGACACGCCCACCGGCTGCTGTGATTGGGTGCAGTGTGACACCTGTCACTCAGCGTGGGGGCGTGTCTCACTGTAACCAATCATAGGCGCCGGTGGGCGGGGATAGGGAATACGAGATTGTTTAATGGGCGGCCAGCTTTTTCAAAACAGTAAAAGCCGCCGGAGCAGTGTGAACGCCGTGCAGCGCCGCGCCGGGGATCGGTGAGTATGAGAGAGGGGGATAGACTGACATGGACAGAGAGTGAGGGACAGAGATAGTGACCGACTGACAGAGATTAGTGAATGACAGACATTGTGAGGTGCTTCAGAACGCAGCTTTTCAGCTGCGCTCTGAAGCGGACCTTTTTTAAGCTGCGGTGCAGAGCGCACACCTGCGCACATAGCATCAGACACCAAAATCGTATGAGGGATGTCACACGTTACAATTGACTAGGTTCGTGCAACAAAACGCTCAATTCTAGACAAAGATACGATGTGTTTGCGATCAACGGTTTTGCGTTCAATCCTGATCACACGTAGATGTCACACGCAGATACCTCACAAACGATGCCGGATGTGCGTCACTTACAACTTGACCCCAACGACGGATTGTGAGATATATTGAAGCGTGTGTTGGGGGCTTAAGAGGAAGGCATCCAACCTGGTGATAAACATTTCACAATATACTCTCAAACCTGCCGAGATGGATGTGTTACAGCCTACCAGCTGGAACGTAACTTACAACCGTTTTACCGTAGCCTTTGACTCAAAACATACTTTGGTTTATCCACTGAGACCTTCGCTAACAGAATACCTCCACCTGGGGATCCCACTGTTTTGTAATTCTCTATCTCTTCCCTTGGTCTACGTAACCCTAAACCTTCTGCCCTCCCCAAACTTATCATTTCACCAAAACCGTTATTAATAGGGCTGAGCGGACTGTAAAAGTCCCGATTCGCGAGGCTGCGGGCTGAGATTAAAAGCCCCCAGCTGGCTTTATCTTGGCTGGGGATGAAAATTAGGGGGACAGTACGTCGTTTTTGATTTTGTTTAAATTATTTATTTAAAAAAAGCCGCATGCAGTTTCTCTAGACCAGAGTCATGCTTGCGAGGGACTCGTGCGAATCTCGCGTTGCATCACCCGGCACAGCCGCACACTCTTCTGACAGGAGCGGGCCGCATGTGTTTATGTCTATATGCACGCTTATGTTCAGAGAGTGGCAGGCCGTGCCAGGTGATGTCATTCCAGACTCGCACGAGTCTGACATCGCATCAACCGGCACAGCCGCACACTCTTCTGACAGGAGCGGGCCGCATGTGTTTATGTGTATATGCACGCTTATGTTCAGAGAGTGGCAGGCCGTGCCAGGTGATGTCATTCCAGACTCGCACGAGTCTGACATCGCATCACCCGGCACAGCCGCACACTCTTCTGACAGGAGCGGGCCGCATGTGTTTATGTGTACATGCACGCTTATGTTCAGAGAGTGGCAGGCCGTGCCAGGTGATGTCAGTCCAGACTCGCACGAGTCTGACATCGCATCACCCGGCACAGCCGCACACTCTTCTGACAGGAGCGGGCCGCATGTGTTTATGTGTACATGCACGCTTATGTTCAGAGAGTGGCAGGCCGTGCCAGGTGATGTCATTCCAGACTTGTACGAGTCTGACATCGCATCACCTGCCACAGCCACACACTCTTCTGACAGGTGCGTGCATGTGTTTCTGTCTATATGCATGCGCACCATACTGACCCGTAGACACTTGCACTGCTTTCCCTGCCCACCGGCCATCCTGGCGCCTGGGATTGGTTGCAGTCAGCTGACACGCTCACACTCAGGGTGGGGGCGCGTCTAGCTGCAACCAATTACACACGCCGGTGGGCGACCAAAGCAGTGAATAGTCAGTTGTCTGCTCTGGAAGGGAAAAGCGTGACTCGGAAGGAGTTTACTGCCATGACATAGCCTCGGTGAGTATACCGCGCGCGCTTCTACCCCCCTATCCCTTCCACCAACGTTTTTAATCCCTTGATTCTGGTCCCATGGAGTTATATGGGTACCGGATTCCGAAGTGATTCGCCGGTCACGGTTTTTGTGAGTCCAAGTTGTTAATCTAATTGACAGAGACGTCAAATTGTTACTACATGAATAGAAATTAGGCCCCTATCCTACACATGAAAACCTGTCTACTACCGAGAGACAGGCCCTACAATTGCTTCACAATAACAAGGACATCACTATAAAACCAGCGGACAAGGGGGAGCTTTTGTAATTTTAGATTGCACCACATGAAGGAGATCTCCCGACATCTCTCAGACAATATCACCTATAAGAAAATACCACAAGATCCTACTCTTGGTATCAGGAATAGAATAAAACACACTGTAACCTTCTATTTGAACAACACCATTGACCATAAGACTGCGTTGCTCTCTTCACTAGTTCCTATCCTGTAACACTGTTTTGTTTTTTTTACATCCTCCCTATAATCCATAAATCACTGACCAATCCACCAGGCTGACCTATAGTGGCATCTACGGACTTTATCCTATCCCCCTTCTCCATTTATTTGGAGAAAATTCTCACCCCATTAGCTAAAAAGGCCAAATCGTATATCTTGGACACAGGCCGTTTCCTCAAAATTATCAGGGAACTTGATTCAGCCCCACCGGATAGCCTCCTTGTAAGGGGTACTTTGCACGCTGCAACATCGCTAGCCGATGCTAGCGATGCCGAGCGCGATAGTACCCGCCCCGCCTCCTTCCTAAGGGGGCGGGTCGTGCGGCGTCACAGCGACGTCACACGGCAGGCGGCCAATAGAAGCGGAGGGGCGGAGATGAGCGGGATATAAACATCCCGCCCACCTCCTTCCGCTTAGCCGGCGGGACGCAGGTAGATGTTCCGCACTCCTGCAGCCTCACACACAGAGATGTGTGCTGCCGCAAGAACGAGGAACAACATCGTAACATCTGTCATTCCGAAATTATGGAAATGACCAACGCTACACAGATCGCCGATTTACGACGCTTTTGCCATCATAAATCGGTGCATCTAGGCTTTACACGTTGTGACATCATTACTGGCGCCGGATGTGCATCACTTTCGATTTGACCCCGATGATATCGCAGGTGCGATGTCGCAACGTGCAAAGTACCCCTAAGTCTAGTCGTCAGTTGTCTCTACACGTCTATATCACATGACAAGGGCCTAGAAGCCATTTCCAACCCACTTTCTAGTTCCAACTTACAACCCTACTCCATTTCCCTCTGTCTGGACCTCCTTAAATTGATTCTATAAGACAATTATTTAATGTTCGGTGACGACCACTACCTCCAGATCTTTCTACGCCAATATTTACATGAGCAATTTTGAGGAACAGTATGTCTACACAAATGATCTTTTCACACATTATTCCGTAGGTTGGTACAGATATAGCGATGACATATTCTGTATCTGGCAAGGACCACCTGAGAATGTGGGAACCTTCTCATATTTAAATTCCATAAGAACAGAACTCCAATTCTCTAAGAAGCCTGGATCCACAGACTCAAATGCGCTGTAATGGGGAGGCTAGAGGGAAGCCACTCACCAAGCAGGACCCCTAGAACCCTGAAACCCTTTAACCCCTATACAGGGATTTGGAATTACACAGGGCCCCGGTGATCACTACCTGTGGAAGACTGCAGTCCGATGAGAGTAGTAGTCAGGCAGGGTCAAACCAGGAATAGCGGAACAGGGACAGAATCGGCAGGCAATGACGTAGTCAGAAAACGTAGCAGAGGTCAAACCCGGATCGGGCAGCGAGGTACAAAAACAGGCAGGAGGGTAGTCAGAAAACATGCAGAAGTTAGCACACAGGATCACCAAACGGAATAGGACGTAACAGGAGCCAGGAAATCAGAACTATCTCTGGCAGAGGTCAGCCGACAGGAGAGGAATTAAGAAGGTTGTGGTGTCTTCCCATTGGCTGTAGCTGAATGATGGTACTTCAGCTGGGAGACACCCGCCACCTGCAGTCAGCCAGTGGTACTGGAGATCCCCAGGAAACCCAGACCAGTGGATGAGCGGAACCTGCGCCCACCAGCACCGCTGGCATCGACTCTTCTCCCATCACCAGCACTATCCACGGCAGGAACACTGCGTCGCCTGGCGATCGGAGTTTAAGTCGATGGAGCGGACTCCGGTGGTGACGTCACAAGAATCACCCGTATTGTTACAGATAAGCACATACTGTCCTACATAATAGAGGAGATGTCCTACAAACTCAGGGAACGGCATTACCCCACTAGACTTTTACAACAAGAAAGCACTAGGGCCCGCTCTCCATTAGCCCAGACTACTGCCATTAACAAACCAGAATGTATACCTTTAATCTATACGTTCCACGCCCTCATGCCTAAAGTATAAACCACACTCCACAAACACTGGCCTTTACTGTTGAGATCGTACCCTAACATCGAAGCCTTCCGTGCGCCAGCACTAATATGAACTAAGAGACCACAAAATATTAAAGACAGGGTCGTTAGGGCTGACATTAGTGGTACCTCCAAGATGCCTAGGCAACTCTTTCTAAACACAGACAATAGGCACCTTCCCCTATCTAAGATGTGCGGCCTGCTCCAACGTTATTAAGGGCAAGGAAGTCGTCCACCCCTGCACAGGGAAATCATACCTCATTAAGGGGTACTATATCTGTGACTCCAACTTTGTTATTTATGTAATCAAATTCCCCTGCAGACGTCTACATGTAGGAGAGACTACGCAACACATAAAGGATCTGATCGCCAGTCATAAGTCCATTATACGATGCAAGCAACAAAACATGGTTACCACTACCACATCATTTCAAAGAAGCCAGACAGTTGCTCAATTACGCTTCTAGGTCCTGGAACATGTTCCAAGTACAAGATGGGGGGAGGGGTAACCCTAGCAACATCTAATAAAGTGCCTGTGCAGTTCAAAGTCTAAACCACCAACATAATCAAGAAAGATCGCTCAAAGGATATACCCGCACCATCCACCTCACCCACAACTTCAAGATCCCTACGTACGTTTCGCTATTATTGGTATTAGCTATGCCAAATAATGAAGACAACGTCCTCAGGGGGGTTGTATATACAGTCACTTTATTAGCTAATGCATGAGTGAACTGATACATATTTTATTGCCATCACTTTCATGATATTGTTGCTGTACTGAATTTTTGTAGTTGGTCTGGGTATTTATCCATTATACATGCACATGCACCTTAATGGCTAGATATGTAAGTCTTTGATTTATACCCACTACTTTTACCTAACCACCTGTCCATCTGCTGACCCAATACTGAACATATACATCTGCCATTTTTGTAAGATCATATGCATTTACACTTTTTCTCTGTCCAGTTTTGTATCTGTAAATCTTCATAAATATTGTTCTTGTCACTTAGATACTTAACCTGCTATTCGATATTTAAATATTCTTGCATGTTATACTCCCTGTCCTCCTGTTTTTTTGCCATTGTTATGGAATTTGTGCTTATATCCCTTTGGCCCATTTAGCTATGTGCTAATCTGGATCACACAAAATCGTTATTGTGGATTTTAGGTTTGTAACTTTCCAAACCTTGTCAGCCAAGGGGCTCAATAGAGAGATTGACTGGCTAATCTGACTATTTCTTCCACCAGACCCATTGATACCACCACGAGCCATTGGGGATTGAACCTCACTTCCCTTATGGCCATTGTAGGTGAGTAGACCTTGGAGATTCTCCCCTTTCACCAACCTCCTAGCTTTTTTTACCCACTATTCCCCCTTCTTCCCCATGTCTTTACAGAGTCTTATTCTGATATTCCTACTTTCCATCTCTGTATTTACCATAATAACTGTGTATATTACTATTGATTACCAATATGTACAATGGTGCCAAAATGTTTAATGTCTCATTTCTTTCTGCTGTGCTTATCAAAACTGCATGTTAATCTATAACCCTATTAGATGCGTCACCTGCTCTGATTCACTCAATCCTCTCTAGAGTAGTGTATACTCTGCACACTGCAATCATCTACAGACTGCGCAAGCGCAAAACCTGCAACTCCCTAAGCTGCCACTCTGGTTGCCAACTTCCACATTCCCATCACAATTGGTGACGTTTCATGATTTTACATACCGCTCTGACTGCACAGGCCTGTGTGACAGCTTTATCAACCAAGTTCCAAGAATTACCATTTTAAGTAGTCAAATCAGGCTCATGTCTACAGAAGCCAAAGGACATATGCACTTACTCCATAACAAACAGAAATCACAAGCGGACAAGGAGTATCGCATGCAAAAAAAATTTATTTAATGGAAAAAAACATTTTTGAATTATTTTCTATAAAAATATTTTTTCGGGAAATTATCAAAGTCAGAAATATAATATGGAACAAGAGGACAGTGAACGTGCATAATTCATATGAGCAATATATAATAGGCACTATAGAGGGTAGGGGGTGAACAAAATCACATGTCAATGGGTAAAGTGCAAGTGCATGTGCAAATTCCCCAATTATAGCAGCAGGGAAAAATGGTGCTTGATCAAATTAGTCAGACAATATTAATTATCATTATATAAATATTATTAGAATTGCAACCTGCACTATATAGGGGAAAATAGGCTGTGGAGGTACAGCAATCAACCACTACCTCTCATAATAAGCAACCCCCAACATATGTTTCGCTTTCTTATCGGATTGCCAAGAAAATAAGCCAGCTTCCTCAAGGGAAGTTACATATTATATTTCTGACTTTGATAATTTCCCCAAAAAAATATTTTTATTGAAAATAATTCCAATTTTTTTTTTTTTTCCATTAAATAAATTTTTTTTTGCATGCGACACTCCTTGTCCGCTTGTGATTTCTGTGTGACAGCTTGTCTGACACTTCCAATCACAGACCCAGTCTGCAGGTCTGTAGTAACAAAAAGGAGACAGTTGCACTAGTGCTAAGATATGTGGAACAATTAATATGGGAATATAGACATGTATGACTGCTATGAAAAAACATGTAAAAATTGAGATATTTAGCACACAAAATTGACCAGATTTTATGTGAGCCCAACAGTCAGCAAGGCAATCTCATTTTACCTATCAAACTAATGCCTCTCTTTGGGTTTGTGTTTATTTCTTTTTACTTATAGGATTAGTGATGAGGAGTATCGTAGATGCCTCCCATTAGCTTAGTGGCAGCTGTGGGCTGCCATTAACCCTTTATTACCTCAATTGCCACCACACTAAGGCTATGTGCCCACGCTGCGGATTTTGCCGCGGATTTACCGCGGATTTGCCGAAAATCTGCAGCAGCAGCACTTCCAAGCCATTTCAATGGCATTTTGGAAATGCTGTGCCCATGCTGCGGATTTTTCCGCGGCGGATTTGCCGCGGATTTTGATCCGGAAAAATCTGCAGCATGTCAATTGTTTGTTGCAGATTTGGTGCGGATTTTTGGTTTTGAATGGGGAAAAAAAAAATCTGCATCAAAATCCGCGGTAAATCCGCGGGTGCGGATTTGCCGCGAAATTCGCAGATTTTCAGGCAGAAAAATCCACAGGTACATTCTACCGTGGGCACATAGACTTAAACAATCGGGAAGAGCCAGGTAAAGTGCTGGATTTGTTGCATCTAATGAATGTGACAATCCTAGATGGCTACAAGTTGCTATTTTTGTAGGCTGGGGGCTTTATCATGGCTGGTTATCAAAATTGGAGGACCGCACGCTGTTTTTTTTTAATTATTTATTGTGATTTAAAAAAAAAAAAAAAGCCACATGTGGTTCCTCCTATTTTGATACACAGTTAAGATAAGTGCACGACTGGTGGCTGCAGCCTGTATCTGTGGGCTTTATCTGTGCTGGGTATCATAATATGGGGGGACCCTGCGTCAATTTTTTGCTATTTATTTTTACTGTACGCTATAGATCCGCAGACCGGGTCTGTTTCTGGAAGCATCAGACATGCTGTCACTCAGCATGGGGGCGCATCTAACTGCAACCAATCACAGACGCTGGTGGGCAGGGGAAGCAGTGCGTATGTATGAGCCTTCTAAGCGGCCCCGAAAGAAGAATGAGAGGCCACGTAAGCAGTATGACACCCATGTCAGTGATTGGTAAATATGAAGCGCTTGCTCCTATCCATTTGCTCCGGATTCTGGTCCTCATAGATTATATGGGAACTGGCATCCGACCAGATACCAGGGATCAATCCCCAGCCGACCCGAGTCGGCGGGTGATTGATTTGTGACCTCCCATCACTAGAGAGAAACGCAGGGACATAACGCAAAAAAAGATAGAACATGCTGCAGTTTATTTGTCAGAAGTTTGTGATAAATAAACTGCAGTCAAAAAAACTGCAACGTGCGCACAGCAAATTAGAATTCTCATCAACTTTTCTGGGAAGTGAGAACTTTCTGACAACAAAACTGCACCAAAAATCGCAGCATGCGCAGGTAGCCTAAATGTTCGATTTGTCTGAAGGCGGGGCCAGGGAAGCCAGCGCTGTACTGGACGCAGGACTCACATGACATATTATGACATGAAGGGAATACGAGTGCTGGAACAGCGCCGACACAAGGTATAAAAGGTGCTTTACACGCCGCGACATCGCTAGCGATCCCGTTAGCGATGTGACACGCCAGATCGCAGATAAGATTCGCCGAGATCGCACATAGGTCATTTTTGTAGCGCCGGTCACATGTGCTATCTCGGCAAATCGTATGTGCGATCTGGCGTGTAACATCGCTAACGAGATCGCTAGCGATGTCGCAGCGTGTAAAGCGCCCTTTAGTGTGTTTCTTTTAACAGATGTAAATATTCAGATTGAGAACGAGTTGTCCGAGTAGTGGAAAACCCCTTTAATTTTATTTGTTTCTAAAAACAGAAGAAAAAGAATGTCCAATTGCAGGTTAGAATGTAATCTAACTACTGTATGATATTACATCTCTTACAGTCAAAGTTTTTGCCAACATGATGCAGAATTATGTGGCCAGCGGTTTCCAAGCAAACGGCCTTCTTTTCTAAAATGTTGCATTTATCTCTGCAGTTTGGTTTGGTTCTGTTGCCTTTTAGACTATGTTCACACGTTGCAGTCTTTGCATTTTTTATGCATTTTTGCTTTAGTGCAGATTATATCTGTCAAATGTTTAATAAAGTTATTTTTATTCACCAAAAACTTAGTTGCATTTTTGCAGCATTATTGCACATTCTCTTTGCTTTTTATGGGTGAAAAGGTGCTGCAAAAATGTTGAAAGAATTGATATGCTGCAGATTTAAAAAATGCTTTAAAGTTCAGTAAAAAAGAAAAATAAATCATTTGCATGAGGTCTCTAGAATCTCACAGCCTTTGCTAATACTAGAAAAAGCAGCTTTTAATTTCCATAGAAACGCTGAAGAAACAAGCCACAAAAACGTTACTTCTGAACATAGCCTTATGATCACTATAAAAACAGCAGTGTTGCATGGGACTGAAAGATTCATCTACAATATCTGTGTTGAGAGAGTTATCACTGCGTTATCTGCAGTGTTACACTTTTTTGTTTAGGTTGTTGGGAGGGGTAGGCTGCAGAACATACCTTAGGGCTTGCGCCCCTGATTTTCCCTGAACCTTACAGCACCCCTGCCTATCAGGATATGGAAGACTCTGTGTAGCCGCTGTTCACACAGACTGTCCAGCTTGAGGTTCTCTCCTTTCAAGCCAATGGGAGTTACAGGAATAACCGAGCAATCTGCTTACAACACAGCAGTAAAATAATTATTTGTGCTGTAATTCTTGTCTCCTCTTCTCCATCTTCATGACCAGAGCAGGGGCAACACCTGGGGTAATATGCGCATACTGAGTAGGTGAGGATCCTGTGTGACCGGCAGATGTCCAGCCGTATGACTATATAAGATGTGATGGATCCCGACTCCCAAAGAAAATGAATCAGACAGACGCACGCAAAATAAATACACAAAACATTGCAATTAGGTGTCAAATGTTCTCAAGTTTATTTAAATTTACATGACACCAAAAATGGCACACCCCCGACTCACGGAGAGTCACCCCCCAGCACTCAGGAGAGGAAAACCCCCCTGTGGAGGAAACCTCTAGAGAACCATGGCTGGAGGATTGCCCTTCCCTTGGGCTTAGAGAGTTAGTGCCAATATATAATATACTGTATATGTAACAGCAGTTTTACATTTTGTACATTTTACTGGATTTACAGAGAATGACATAATAAATCTAGACTATAAATGTGATAAACTGGATGTGGAGAGATCTGGGTGTGATATGTGTCACCACAGTGAGTGATGGAACTAATTTGATCCGATTGTCCAGATGGATGATACATTTCCACTGGACATTCAACATTACTCTATTACGCTATTACTGTAGACTGGGAGTCTATTACTAATCGGGGGGGTGGAGGTTAGGGGGCCTGTTACTGTAGATAGGGGTTAGGGGGACTATTACTGTAAACGAATGTGGGAAGGCTATTACTGTAGATGGGAGTTAGTGGGTCTATTACTATAGATTGTAGTTTAGGCGGTCTATTACTGTAGACTGGGGCTGAGAGAGACTATTTTTTCAGGGGCACAGAATAGTGACTATTTAAAGCACCACATTGGTAGTTATTTTTATTCAGGAACACTACAGTGACAATGTGATTTTTAAGGGCACCATGTTGAAACATGCTGCGGAAGACCAGAGAAGAGGGAAGTCTGCAGAGGCGGGCTGTGGATGTGAAGTCATTGCAAAGTCAGGCATATGTGAAAACAGCGATCAGTGAGTGTATTATCAGATATTACACTATATTAACACAGGTTTAGGGGGGGAAATGATAAGATTGGAAAAAAGAAAAAAATTTCCTTTAGGTTCCTGGTTATTTAAGCCCTCACAGTCAAATCTTCATTTTGTGGATAACTTTTTGCTACAGGCAGGTTCTAGTTTAGGTACTTCTTAGGGAATCCCAGGGAGAGTCATCAGTGAGCGGGGGCGCCATTTGTGCTGCTTTTTATGGTGCCGACTTCCACAGCACGGTAAGGCCATGCCTTAGGGACATTCATAGGGCCCTTTAGTATTAGTATATTGTATACATTAACTCTCACTCCCTTGTATCATCTATTTTGCTGTCTGTTAACTTTCTTAATGGTGTTTTTCAATAATATCTTCACTTATTGTCTTTTTAAAGCATATTTAATAAATTTGCAAGGTTTAGGAATTTTTTTCCTATTAAACACATTTTTGGATTCATCCCATATTGTTAATTGTTAGCTGACTCCTAATTTAAAAAAAAAAAAAAAAAAAAAAAAAAATCCGGCCTCCTCCTCCCCTTAATAGCCGGCCATCACACACCCTTTCCCAACACCTATGACAGCATTTTCATGAGTGTGAGGAAATTTTACTACTGGTAATGGTAACAATGATCATAGACATGTGCGATGGTGTTAAAAAAAAAAAAAAAAATCCGGCCTCCTCCACCCCTTAATAGCCGGCCATCGCACACCACATTGTTTCTTCTTAGCCTAAAACAGCACCAAAAGCTGGAGCTGTCATGAGCAAGAAGAAGCCCAATTACCAGGTAGTGTAAAATGTTTTGCACATGCCTATGATTATAGTGAAGCGCAGATGTTGTGGCGCTTATACTTACTGCCAGCAGATGATTAAATTGTCTGGCTTCTCCATCTTTAAGGTATTTCTTTGGGGTCCCTTGGTTTCTCCACGGTCATCTTCCTTTCAGCAGCACTTCCAAATGATCATTGAAGTGATGTCAAATCTTCTGTTCTTCAAGGTCTTCTGGAGGCTCAGGAGGACAGCTTGCTTTGGTGTCTATGGAGCTGGTGTCTTGTCAAGGTTTTCCAAGTTGACAAAAGAAAATCCCTTGAACACGGCCTGGTCCTTTGCTGATAAAGGTGACTTTTTGGCCTCTACTGCTTCTAATTTGTCCAGATGGTGTGGTCGAGAACGGTGAGGAGCTTTAGTTGGCTATAAAACAAAATAAAAAAAAATTATAATATGACATTTTATCACAGTCTTTTTTTGAAACTCAAGTTAAAATTACCAAAATCTTAAGCATTCAGGAGAAGCATGAAATCTACAATATAAAAGTGAAAAGACTTGACTCATCAGACCTGCAGCTCTTGATGAAGTTCACTTTCCAATGTTAGTGTCATTAAAAAGTAATACTCAATAGAAAGACAAGAATAGAAAATGCAGAGAAACAACTTTCAGATTTCAATGTGTTCTCTACCTATTAGTGTTTCTCCTATACTGAGATGCTGATGTAATGTGATCTGGTCATATACTTACTACAGGTATGGGTGGTGGAGGCACTTTCAGGGCTTCCACTGAGACCCAGTCAATACACTGAAAAAAACGGTGCTCTCGGATGTTACCATTGACTCCTAAGCGTCTGGCAGGATCTTTCTGAAGGAGCTAAAAATGATAAAGTAAAATTCATGAAGGTAAAGTGCACAGACAATAAAACATTCTCACAACCATCACCATTTACATGGATATTGTATAACGCATAGTAGGAATCACTGCAGTAATACTAACCTGTTTAATGATGTCATCAATGCCGGAGGACGCCTCATCGAGTGTCAGATGGTATGTACACTCACTGGTAACCATATCTTTTATGATGACACCTAAAGAATACCAGTCTACTCCGGCATTATACTCCTTGCCAGGAAAAATCTATCATGGAGGAGAGAACAAAGGTCAAAATGTTCCACAACTTTTATATCCAAATGCTAACTTATCACTGTACTATTTCTGTATGGTTCTGTCCTACATTTAGATTTGATTAATTTCATCTAATTGTGGCCCAACTTAGGAAGAATTTTTTTTATTTAACCCCTCAAGGACCTATCTATTTGAAACATGAATGAAAAGCTGTTTTTATTTTATGCAGTCATATGAGGACTTGATTGTTTTGCTGAACAAGTTACATTTTTTTTTAATTACATTGCTTTGGGAAATACACAACTACAGTGCCTACAAGTAGTATTCAACCCCCTGCAGATTTAGCAGGTTTACACATTCGGAATTAACTTGGCATTGTGACATTTGGACTGTAGATCAGCCTGGAAGTGTGAAATGCACTGCAGCAAAAAAGAATGTTATTTCTTTTTTTAATTTTTTTTTTTAAATTGTGAAAAGTTTATTCAGAGGGTCATTTATTATTCAACCCCTCAAACCACAAGAATTCTGTTTGGTTCCCCTAAAGTATTAAGAAGTATTTCAGGCACAAAGAACAATGAGCTTCACATGTTTGGATTCATTATCTCTTTTTCCAGCCTTTTCTGACTAATTAAGACCCTCCCCAAACTTGTGAACAGCACTCATACTTGGTCAACATGGGAAAGACAAAGTAGCATTCCAAGGCCATCAGAGACAAGATCGTGGAGGGTCACAAGGCTGGCAAGGGGTACAAAACCCTTTCCAAGGAGTTGGGCCTACCTGTCTCCACTGTTGGGAGCATCATCCGGAAGTGGAAGGCTTATGGAACTACTGTTAGCCTTCCACGGCCTGGACAGCCTTTGAAAGTTTCCACCCGTGCCGAGGCCAGGCTTGTCCGAAGAGTCAAGGCTAACCCAAGGACAACAAGGAAGGAGCTCCGGGAAGATCTCATGGCAGTGGGGATATTGGTTTCAGTCAATACCATAAGTAACGTACTCCACCGCAATGGTCTCCATTCCAGACGAGCCCGTAAGGTACCTTTACTTTCAAAGCATCATGTCAAGGCTCGTCTACAGTTTGCTCATGATCACTTGGAGGACTCTGAGACAGACTGGTTCAAGGTTCTCTGGTCTGATGAGACCAAGATCGAGATCTTTGGTGCCAACCACACACGTGACGTTTGGAGACTGGATGGCACTGCATACGACCCCAAGAATACCATCCCTACAGTCAAGCATGGTGGTGGTAGCATCATGCTGTGGGGCTGTTTCTCAGCCAAGGGGCCTGGCCATCTGGTCCGCATCCATGGGAAGATGGATAGCACGGCCTACCTGGAGATTTTGGCCAAGAACCTCCGCTCCTCCATCAAGGATCTTAAGATGGGTCATCATTTCATCTTCCAACAAGACAACTACCCAAAGCACACAGCCAAGAAAACCAAGGCCTGGTTCAAGAGGGAAAAAAATCAAGGTGTTGCAGTGGCCTAGTCAGTCTCCTGACCTTAACCCAATTGAAAATTTGTGGAAGGAGCTCAAGATTAAAGTCCACATGAGACACCCAAAGAACCTAGATAACTTGGAGAAGATCTGCATGGAGGAGTGGGCCAAGATAACTCCAGAGACCTGTGCCGGCCTGATCAGGTCTTATAAAAGACGATTATTAGCTGTAATTGCAAACAAGGGTTAGTCAACAAAATACTAAACCTAGGGGTTGAATAATAATTGACCCACACTTTTATGTTGAAAATTTATTAAAATTTAACTGAGCAACATAACTTGTTGGGTTGTAAGATTTATGCATCTGTTAATAAATCCTGCTCTTGTTTGAAGTTTGCAGGCTCTAACTTATTTGCATCTTATCAAACCTGCTAAATCTGCAGGGGGTTGAATACTACTTGTAGGCACTGTATATAGTAACATAGTTACATAGCTTGAAAAAAAAGACCTAGGACCATCAAATTTAACCTTCCTTCATCAATTATATATTTTTGTTGCTAAATCTTTTATAATGGACAATGTTATGTGTACTGAAGAAATCATCCAGCCCTTTTTTAAAAGTTGTTATAGTGTCAGCCTTTACTACCTCTTATGGTAGGGCATTCCATAGTCTGACTGCTCTAACTGTAAAGAACTCTTTCCTATTTAGCTGCCGTAATCGCCTTTCTTCCACCCATAATGAGTGCCCCTTGGAACTTATCATTGTCTTTGGAAGAAATATGGCATATGGCAGTCCTTTATATTGGCCACACGTGTACAGTATTTATACATATAAATGAGATCTCCTCTGAGACGTCTTTTTTTTTTAAAGCTAAACAAGCTCAACTGTTCCAACTTCTCATCATATGGAAGATATTCCATTCCTTGTAGTAGTCTAGTTGCCCGCATTTGAACTGACTCTAACTTCTGAATATCTCTTTATCATGTGGAGCCCAAAACTGGATCCCATATTCCAGATGTGATTCTACAAGTGATTTACAGTATAGAGGGGTAACAATACGGTGGGATCACGGGATCTAATCTTTCTTTTTATACACCCTAAAATCTTGTTTGCTTTTGCAGCTGCTATTTTGATGAATTTTACGTGGATTGCTACAAAAAAGCAGTTGTCTTTTTGTTTTTTGTACATTTAAAATTATGGGATGTTCACCGTGCAGCATAAATGTTGTCTACTTTTACTATCTGTGTGGCATCAGTTCTTCTTGTAGCTACTCGTTAGAAAGTACAGATAAGACTAGGATGAAACACACATGGCATCTCTGAAATGTTTTTTTTTTTACTGAACCATTGACATGAAAGATGATTTTCATCTGCAAGTTGGATCAAATCAAACATCTCAGTAATTTTTTATTTTCTTACAAACTAGTCCGCCCCCAAAAATTGGATATCTCAAATTGCCCATGTTAAAAAAGAAATCCACTATTGTTTGTACCTCAGGAGCCATGTACCCCGGTGTTCCAGCGTATTCGATGGCTGATCGGTCTCCATGCATGTTGTCAATTGCGAGACCAAAATCTGTGATCTTAATATGGCCCGTTTCAGCCACCAAGATGTTCTCGGGCTTGAGGTCTCTGTGGATGACACCCTTAGAGTGGAGATATTGGAGGCCACAGACGAGTTCAGCAGCATAGAATCTGACAAAAAGACACGAATGAATGTAACTTCGTTAGGAAAACACAAGAAACACCTGTTACGCTAACCACCAGGGGGCGCAGGTACACTAGAATGAAGTCAGGTACCAAGGTGTAGTGAAGCGCAAACCCAGTGGGGGTCACCAGTACCCAAATGGGGACAGTCTGCGGAGTACTCGATCAAGCCGAGAGTCAGAAGCCGGTAGGTCACGTCAGTACAGGGGACTATATACAGAACCTACAACAAATCTTCTCAGATCCCACTCACTAATAATGGGGCCAGCCAGAGGTCAATGTTCTTGTTACTGTCGCTGCAGTCTGCAATATTTTTTACATCAAATCACCAGAATCTAAAGGCCGATAACACCACACAATATGAGCAGGACCAATCCTATACATTTATATACAGTTATACTCAGGTTTATAGGTAACATAAAATCTACCTTGCGCTGGGGATGTCAAGCCGCCCCTTCATCAGTAGGAAGGTGTTAAAGTCCCCGCCACTCACATATTCTAGACCAAGTAGCACATAGCGCTGTTACACAGAACAGACATATAAGTATATTTGTCTACAAGATAAAGTTGCCAAATGATCACAATATCTACACATTTACTACAGAATAGGTCAGTCTAACTATAGGCTATTGGTGGACACACACAGAAGTGAGCCCCTGTGTAAGAACACTATATGGCCCTTTGTAGTCCAGTAGCTCATCAAAGTGCACATTTACACCTTCTTTGGTGGTAGAAATGGTCCTTCTTACCACTTGGACCCTTGTGTGATTGCACAGATTACACCAGTGGTGGGTCTGCCTCTGCTATAGGCGACAGGATAAATAGAAGGTTGATCGTCTACATTTCCCATGTAAGAGAGATTGCATTTCAGATGTCCCATCATTTTTTAGCTGGTGACAATATGAGACACCTCTTCTGATGACACCTTAGGGTTCATAATGAGACTCTTGTGGATGGTCACTTAAATATGTGATTATGTATCATGATTTTTTTCAAAGGGCCATACAGAGAAATCCTAAAGAACTTTTTACATTTTGTTCACGAAATGTTCAACGTAATTTTATACCATATTTTTATAGGTGGTGATCTGTTATTACTGATGCACTGTGCAAGCGAGGTCCCTCCACAGCATGTAACAGATTTATCAAGAGGAAGCAACCACCAAAAATGAATCTGGCCTGTGCTAAAACCACAAGGTCACATCTTGTACATCACTTTAATAAGTGAAACTGGAGGCAAGTTTTTAACAAACTAGTCTCACTTGATAGGATTACATAAATATGCCAGACGACTAAACTTGTATAAATTCATTCTAGTTATAGCAGCAGGAAAATATACAGTGCCTTGAAAAAGTATTCATACCCCATGAACTTCTCCATATTTTTTCACAATACAAAAATAAACATAAATGTGGTGCTACCACCAGAGGGAGCCGGTACTCAGGCAGAATAAAGTGCTTCTAAGTGTAGTTAGGTGCAAGCCCTCTAGAGGTCACTAACACTCGCGGAAGGATGCAATAGATTGGTCGATCAAGCCAAAAGTCAGTGTTGGGAAGTCACATGGGTACAGAGGGTAAGCGGAGCCGGAGTCAAGTGAGAGCCAAGGGCCAGAAAGCTAGGAGATATTGTCATGGAGCCGGAGAGGAGCAGAGCCGTAGTCAGATAGGAAACCGGGGTCAGAAACCATGAGGACAAGTAAGTATAGAAGAGGGAGCAGAAACGGGATAACAAAGCAGAGAGCGGGTTAGGGAGACAAGGAGGTAAGACAAGAAGGGAAAGACGGATGTCAGGGGAAGGAGTACTATGTAGCGGGCAGGATCAGACTCACAGGAACCAGAAGTGCACACTGCAGAGGAGGGACTATCATTGGCGGCGTACCGAGGAAAACAGTTCCAAGATAAGGCAGCATGACCCCTGGAATGAGCACAACAGAATAGGCTCCTCTCATCGGACCTAACCCCAGAGAATGCAGACAGCAGGAAAACAACACAGACAATGGCCCTGCACAAGGAAAATCATACGTGGATCATGACAAGAAATGTATATATTGGGACTTTATGTAATATACCAACACTAAGTAGCAAGTATTTGTGAAGTGTAAAGCAACTGATACATGGTTTTCTAAATATTTGAAAATTATAAATCTGAAAATTGTGATGATATTTGTATTTAGCCCCTCTGAGTCAATATTTTATAGGACCACCTTTCATTGCAATTACTGCTGCAAGTCTTTTGGGCAATGTCTCCACCAGCCTTGTATATCTAAAGGGTGAAATGTTTCCCCTTTTTTATTTGCGTATAGCTGTAGCTCAGTGAGATTGGATGGAGGCGTGTGTGAAAGCAATTTGCAAGTCTTGCAGCAAATTCTCAGTGGGACTTAGGTCTGAACTGTGACTGGGCCTTTGAAACTCATGACGATTCTTTGATCTAAACCATTAGATTGTAGTTCTGTCAGTATATCTGGGGTTGTTGTCCTGCTGGAAGGTGAACCTATGCCCCAGTCTCAAGAATTTTGCAACCATTAACAGGATTGCCTTGTGTTTAGATCCATCCATCTTCTCATCAACTATGGCCAACTTCCCTCTTTGTGCTGAAGAAAAACATTCTGTAGCGGCCTCCTGCTTCCAGGCCACAGGCAGGCCTTCTGGGAGTGCCCATAGGGTGCGTGCATGGCCTTGCCCCCTTTCTTATCCAGAAGTGTTCATTGAGGTCAGCTCTCAGCCGGAAGGTATTTAAGACTGCCTCCTCTTAGGGGATCCGCCGAGCAATGTTGCTTATCCGTAGTGTGTTGCTAGTTAACAGGTTTCGTAACCGTCACTGTCTAGTCATGTGTCTTGTGTTCTAGTACTAGTTACCTGTAGCTGCTATCTCTGTCTTTTCCTAGAGTCTGCTACCACAATCTCTATGCTGCCACGTCTGAGCTACCACCACCTCCGTCCTTCCACGTCTGAGCTACCGCCACCTCTGTGCTGCCACGACTGAGCTTCCACCACCTTTGAGCCTCCTTATCTGTGCCACCTCAACCGTACTGGACTTTAGAGTTTCTTCCGTCCGTAAGAGCCGACACCAATGGACCTGGCAGAAGTGCATTTAGGCCCCCTGGGGCTGCGCCTGACAATCCCTGTATAGGGGTTAGCTTGAGATTAGCTCCTCCAGGGAGGCCAGGTGTACAGCACAGTGGGTCCACTCCCAGACGTTCGCCACTCCTTGGCGTCTGTAATACATCCCCACAGCATGATGCTGCCACCTCCATGTTTGACGATGGGGATGGTGTTTTCAGGGTGATGTAAAGTGTTAGTTTTCTCCCCCACACATAGCATTTTGTATTTAGTACAAAACGTTCTATTCTGGTCTCACCTGAGCAGAGAATCTTCTTTCACATGCCATGTAGAGAACACAGCTAGCATGTGGAAGAAAGTACTCTAATCACATGAGACCAAAGGAGAGCTGAGCTGGTAGAGACATACCCGAGAAGACTTACAGCAGTAACCGCAACAAAAGTCGATCCTACAAAGTTATGATGCAGGGGGGCTGAATACAAGTGCACGTCACAATTTTCAGATTTAGATTTTTAAAATATTTATAAATTCAAGGGATATGAAAAAATTTTCAAGGTTCAGTATTTAAGATGTATCATTCTTACATACATCATACTCTTACTAACTATACCATATACTGTATATCTACATAGATCTCTTTGTTTTTGGAAAGCCTACCAACTGTTCTACCACAGTTCACAAAAATGAATTATATATATGAACTATATAGATATAAAAATATATATATGTATATATATATATATATATATATATATATATATATATATATAAATATAAAAAAGATATATATATATATATATATATGTATATATATACATATACATACACATTGCCTTGCGAAAGTATTTGGCCCCCTTGAACTTTTCAACCTTTTCCCACATTTCAGGCTTCAAACATATAGATAAAAAAATTTAATTTTATCGTGAAGAATCAACAACAAGTGGGAAACAGTTGTGAAGTTGAACAAACTTTATTGCTTATTTTAAACTTCTAATGAAAAACTGAAAATTGGGGCGTGCAATATTATTCGGCCCCTTTAAGTTAATATTTTGTAGCGCCACCTTTTGCTGCGATTACAGCTGCAAGTCGCTTGGGGTATGTCTATCAGTTTTGCACTTCGAGAGACTGAAATTCTTGCCCATTCTTCTTTTGCAAACAGCTTGAGCTCAGTGAGGTTGGATGGAGAGCGTTTATGAACAGCAGTTTTCAGCTCTTTCCACAGATTGGATTGGATTGGATTGGAATAATCAACAACAAGTGGGACACAATTGTGAAGTTGAACGAAATTTTTTGCTTATTTTAAACTTTTTTAAAAAATAAATAACTGAAAAGTGGGCGTGCAATATTATTCATTCCCTTTACTTTCAGTGCAGCAAACTCACTCCAGAAGTTCATTGAGGATCTCTGAATGATCCAATGTTGTCCTAAATGACTGATGATGATAAATATAATACACCTGTGTGTAATCAAGTCTCAATATACATGCACCTGCTCTGTGATAGTCTCAGTGTTCTGTTTAAAGCACAGATAGCATCATGAAGACCAAGGAACACAACAGGCAGGTCTGTGATAATGTTGTGGAGAAGTTAAAAGAACGGATTTGGTTACAAAAAGATTTCCAAAACTTTAAACATCCCAAGGAGCACTGTGCAAGCGATCATATTGAAATGGAAGGAGTATCATACCACTGCAAATCTACCAAGACCTGGCCGTCCATCCAAACTTTCATCTCAAACAAGGAGAAGACTGATCAGAGATGCAGCCAAGAGGCCCATGATCACTCTGGATGAACTGCAGAGATCTACAGCTGAGGTGGGAGAGTCTGTCCATAGGACAACAATCCGTCGTACACTGCACAAATCTGGCCTTTATGGAAGAGTAGCAAGGAGAAAGCCATTTCTCACAGATATCCATAAAAAGTGTTGTTTAAATTTTGCCACAAGCCACCTGGGAGACACACTAACATGTGGAAGAAGGTGCTCAGGTCAGATGAAACCAAAATCAAACTATTTGAGCACAATGCCAAATGATATGTTTGGCGAAAAAGCAACACAGCTCATCACCCTTAACACACCATCCCCACTGTCACACATGGTGGTGTCAGCATCATGGTTTGGGCCTGATTTTCTTCAGCAGGGACAAGGAAGATGGTTAAATTTGATGGGAAGATGGATGGAGCTAAATACAGGACCATTCTTGAAGAGAACCTGTTGGAGTCTGCAAAAGACCTGAGACTGGGACGGAGATTTGTCTTCCAACAAGACAATGATCCAAAACATAAAGCAAAATCTACAATGGAATGGTTCACAGATAAAAGTATCCAGGTGTTAGAATGGCCAAGTCACAGTCCAGACCTGAATCCAATCGAGAATCTGTGGAAAGAGCTGAAAACTGCTGTTCACAAACGCTCTCCATCCAACCTCACTCAGCACGAGCTATTTGCAAATGGAGAACGGGCAAGAATTTCAGTCTCTTGATGTTTAAAGCTGATAGAGACATACCTCAAGCGACTTGCAGCTGTAATCGCAGTATTTACTTAAAGGGGACGAATAATATTGCACGCCCCACTTTTCTGTTATTTATTTTTTTTTAACAGTTTAAAATAAGCAATAAATTTCGTTCAACTTCACAATTGTGTCCCACTTGTTGTTGATTCTTCACCATAACATTAAAATATACAGTATACCTTTATGTTTGAAGCCTGAAATGTGGCAAAAGGTTGAAAAATTCAAGGGCGCCGAATACTTTCGCAAGGCACTGTATATGTGCACATTAGCAGCAGGTGGGAGGTATACCTAGATAGGTTCTGTGAACAGCAAGAAAAATCTACTAACATTTTAATTGCAATTATTGTTAAATATGTTTGGGTCAATTTGTCTCATGACACCATGTTTTTCATTAGATAGGATAAAAGAATTTTCACTCCAAGACAAAGGATTTGATGCTTTATTACAGTTTAATACACAGAAAAGATGGCAGTGGGAAAGAAGTGAACACACCTACATAAAGTTTATATCATAATTAATAGCACAAACTTTATTGAAAAACAGATAATACATAAAAAAATTGTAACACATTTTCAAATTGTATCTAAAGTGGACAAAATTCAATAGCCCTGACATATAGCACACACAGGGCCACATGGTATACACAAAATACAATGTAATCCAGGAATTTACAAAAAATAACCTAAATACAACGAAATAATCTATTCAGAAATCCCATGGCTATACAAGATAATAAAGTACAAAGTATAGTGTCAAATATACAGCATAGAGTCCAAATAAAAAAACATATATTTGGAAAAAACACATTTTGTTAAACACTTTTATGCAGAGCTATGTAGATTTTATATCAATAAGGTAAAGATAGCAGGAAGAGGTTCTGTAGCAGCAGGTTTAATATCAGGCCTCCGGTAACAGTCCTGATCATGGAGTGGATATGAATGTCCTCAGCTACTACATGGTGATGATGCTGACAGACAGGAGATGATGCACAGATAATACTGTAAATTTTACAAGTATTAGCCATCATCCAATTACAGTCATGAGGTCCCAGGGTAGGAGAATTTTTACAGTTAGTGACCTCTATCATGATGTCTGGTATTTTCAATCATTTATAGTGAGGGGTACATTGAGCCTCAGTAATAAATCTGTCCACTAGAAAACTAGTTATCAATACTAACCAATTAGGCTCTGTGCGCACTGGGAAATGAAATTTCCTTGCGTAAATTCCGCATGCTCTCAAAGATTACCGCACCCGCGGTAAAAAACCGCGGGAAACCGCACCCGAAAACCGCATGCGGTTTGCCGCGGTTTGCTGCGGTTTTACCGCGGTATTGTTCGCGGTATTGCCGCGGTTTTGCCGCGTGCGGGTTGGGATGTGCTTTATTGCATTCAATGCAATAAAGCACATTGAAGAAAAAAAAAAAAAATACATTTAATTCTGATAGTAGATAGACAGAAGAATAGATAGAGGGATAGATAGATAGACAGACAGAGGGATAGATAGAGGGATAGATAGAGGACAGATCGCTGCATTTCCCACGGTCGGCAGTGAGTTCACATTACCGGCCGTGGGAAATGACCGGTAATTACCTCTGCTGTCTGCTGCATTCATTCAGCGCTGTGTCTGTGACAGTCGCGGCTGGATGTAAGCAGCGCAGGACCTGTGGATTACGTCGGAGCGGTGGATTACGCCGGAGCTTTGTTTGGGGGGGTTAATAAAATGGTGAACGAGGCTTGTTGGTTTTATTTAAAATAAAGGATTTTTCGGTGTCTGTGTGTTTTTTTCACTTTACTTACGGGTTGATCATGTCAGCTGTCACATAGACGCTGCCATGATCAAGCCTGGAGTTAATGGCGGTGGTCCCCCACCACCATTAACCCCTTGTATTACCTTGCCACCACTGCTACACGGTGGCAAGAAGAGCCGAGGACACTCCGGTAGTGCCGCATATTGCATGCGACAGTGCCGGGGCAGCTGCGGCTGATATTCTCGGCTGCCGGAGGGGGAGTGAGGCGGGGGACATTACCCCTGCCCCTCCCCCTCCCCAGCCTGAGAATACCGGGCCGCCGCTGTGTGCTTACCTCGGCTGGACGGTAAATATGCAGCGGAGCCCACGTTCTTTTTTTTCTATATTTCCGTTTTCTTTCTATGTGTGTTCTATGTGTCTGTGTCTGTGTGTTCTGTGTCTGTGATGTGTTCTATGTCTGTGATGTGTTTGTGTTTACTTTCTGCACGGCTTCCTCTTCCTGTAATGACATCACTTCCCTGCAAAACCGCAGACAAGCGATGCACATTACCGGAGGTAAACCGCGAAATACCGCAGGGAATAACGCAGGAATACGCAGTGAACCGCACAGAATTTGCTGCCTGCGTTATTCCCTGTGGGATTTCATGATTAACATTGAGTCAACGGAGTGAAATCCCGCAGCAATGTGCGGAAAAGAAGTGACATGCACTTGTTTTTGCTGCGGGATTCCCGCAGCAAAACATGCAGCTGTCAAATTCCGCCCAGTGCGCACAGGATTTTTTTTCTCCATAGGATTTGCTGGTGATTCACTGCAGAGATGTTATGAACATTTTCTGCAGCGAAACATGCAGCAAATCCGCAGAAAATCCGCGGCAAAATCCGGTAAGTGCGCACATAGCCTTAGGGGCACTTTGCACACTGCGACATCGCAGGTGCGATGTCGGTGGGGTCAAATTGAAAATGACGCACTTCCGGCATCGCATGCGACATCGCAGTGTGTAAAGGCTGGATGATACGATTAACGAGCGCAAAAGCGTCGTAATCGTATCATCGGTGCAGCGTCGGCGTAATCCATGATTACGCTGACGCGACGGTCCGATGTTGTTCCTCGCTCCTGCGGCTGCACACATCGCTGTGTGTGAAGTCGCAGGAGCGAGGAACGTCTCCTACCGGCCTCACTGCGGCTTCCGTAGGATATGCGGAAGGAAGGAGGTGGGCAGGATGTTGACATCCTGCTCATCTCCGCCCCTCCGCTCTGATTGGCCGCCTGCCGTGTGACGTCGCAGTGACGCCGCACGACCCGCCCCCTTAACAAGGAGGCGGGTCGCCGGCCACAGGGACGTCGCACGGCAGGTGAGTGTGTGTGTGAAGCTGGCGTAGCGATAACTTTCGCTACGCCAGCTATCACCACATATCGCTGCTGCGACGGGGGCGGGCACTATCGCACTCGGCATCGCAGCATCGGGCTGCGATGTCGTAGTGTGCAAAGCCCGCCTTAGAGCTCAGCTACAGTTCATTCAACTGCCCGAAAAAGTAAAAGTTGTTCTATGATTGGTTAGTATAAGAAACAAGGTTGATTTAATAAATGAGGCTCAATGTACCAACCCCAGCTATAAGGCTATGTGCCCACGTTGCAGAAAATTTGCTGCGATTTTTTTCGCGGAAATTCCTCGGATTTCTCAAAAATCCGCAGTACAGCGAGTCCCCAGCCATTTCTATGGCATTTTGGAACTGCTGTGCCCATGCTGCGTTTTTTTCTGCAGCGGAAATAATGCGTATTTCCCTGCAGAAAAATCGGCAGCATGTCAATTATTTGTGCGGATTCTTCCGCACGATCCCATACGTACCTGCCTTGATAGAAGACACCGGAGTCACTTCCTCCGCTGCAGAGGAGCGTGGTGGAGCCAGGAGCAGAAAGCAGGAGGTGGTGGGCGGGGCCTGCAGGAGCTCCGGTCATGTGACAGCCAGAGCTAGTTCAGGCCCGCCCACCTTCTCCTGCGAAGTGCAGACAGAAAGGGCCGGAAAGTGAAGTGCTGCGTGATGGAGGTAAGTATGAACTCCCCCATCACTCCAGCACTTGTTCTGCATTGAGGATGCAGTGCCGAAGCCATGGTACTGTATCCTCAATGCAGAATGATTGCAGCATATCCGCAGGACATTCCGCAATACAACCGCAGTATTAAAACAGACAAAGTTGTGCTGCGGATTTCTGGGAGCTCCTGCGGAATGTCCTGCGGATATATCCGCAGGGCACTTTCCCCGTGGGCACATAGCCTGCTGTAACCTCTGGACTTGGGAAGATGAAAGCAGAGAAGTGTGTGGTATGTGTGACATTGCCTAATATTCCATAATGTACCTTGGTCTGGAATGCAAAGTCAGCGTGGACAAGGAAGGGGCTCCCAGATGCCAGCTGTAAGACTCGTCGCTCCACCATCACACGCTCTTCACCTTCAGCAAGCAGGGCTCTTTTCCTGAGGATCTTAACAGCAAAATGTTTGCGGGTAGATGGATCTTCCGCTAGCAGGACTGTTCCAAAACTTCCCCGGCCGAGCACATGATGGAATAATAATCTCCTCTTGATGGTATCAGTATCAGAGACTGTGCTTTTGGAGCCGGTTGGCCGAACACCGCTGCTTCCTAGGAGGCAAAAAATAGGCAAATTACAATATGTTTAAGACCCGCAACACACATCCGTTTTTTTTGTACGTGTGCGGTACGTATTTGCACGTACCGGAGACACGGAGACCCATGTTATTCAATGGTAGATGGCACACACACGTAAAATCACACGGAACGTGTGTCCGGGTGGTAAGTGCGTGTGCGCTTTTCTACACGGACGACATGTCCGTTTTTGGCCGGCAGCACGCAGGCACGGACCCGCTTTAGTCTATGGGTCCGTGCCTGCACGGACCGCACACGGAGTATGTCCGTGTTCAGCACGTATCGTCCGTGTCCGTTTTTCATCACGAAATCTGAAACACTTGTTACCAATCTATCAGGTCAATTGATGGCAAACAAAAACACCAGGATCTCATGATGAATGATTAACAACGTTAATTGGGTAAGAATGCTGGCCTTTAAAAACGGACAGCACACGGACAGCACACGTACGTATTTTATGTCAATACGGACATTCCACATGCACAAATGGCTCGCTACGCCATCACACGGATGCCATACGTACCAGTGAAACGCCCCTAAAAAACGGAACACGGACCCGAAAAACGGACCGTGAGACACGTACTTTTTTTTGCGGAAGTGTGTTTTAGGCCTAAATTTACTGCACATCTTTCACAATGACCAGGAAATTTTGCGGGGTGAAGATCTGGGTTGACATTTTACCAATTCCCTAATATTAATTAGGGTGTTATTATATTCATTTGTAGGGTTAATTGCAACATCAAGGAAAAGAAGATAAATTGATACATGATACAATGTAAACTTGGGAGAATTATTGCTCAATTGTAACATATAAGGGTCAGAGCAGCATTAGAAGATATGAAGTACCGTAGTTTTCGTTTTATAGGACGCACCGGATTATAAGACGCACCCCAAATTTGGAGAAAAAAAGGTTAAAAAAAAAATAAAAAAATGGAGTCAGTCTTACCAGTGGAGTCTTACCGTAGAGGGGCAACAGCAGTAATGAAACAGGGGTCACAGGAGGCGGGGGGTGCTGGAGTAGGGTAATGCTGGCTGCTGTGTGGCTGGCTGTGCTGGCTACTGTGTGGCCGGCTGTGCTGGTGCAGTGGGGGCGGCTGCGCTAGGGGTGGCTTCGCTGGCTTCTGTGCTGGCTGTTGTGTGGCTGGCTGCGGTGGGGGCAGCTGCTGTGTGGCCGACTACACTGACTGCTGTGTGGCCTTCTGTGTGACTGGCTGTGCTGGCTGCTGTGTGGCCGGCTGCGCTGGCTGCTGTGTGGCTGGCTCTGCTGGCTGCGGTGGGGGCGGCTGTGTTGGCCATGTGGAGCAGGGCGGTTTTTTGGATGAGATGCTCTGTTGGAGGTGCGGGCTATGTGGAAGAGAGCGGTGTGGTGGGTGAGATGCTCTGTCGGTGATGCCATCTTCAAATAATGCTGCCCGAAATCGGCGCATGTGCAGATTGAGCTCTCGACTCAATGGCAATCCAAGAACTCCATCTGCGCACATGCCACCTCCGGGCGAAATTATTTGACAGTCGCACCGCCGACAGAGCATCTCACCTTCCACACCACCCTGCTCCACACAATACCCACCGCAGCCAGCACAGCCCCGCACCGCTGACAGAGCATATTATCCATATAATATAAGAAAGAACCCCCTGCGCTAAACACCATAAAAATATTATTGTTTCAAACTAAACAAGAAAATGGCAGAAGGGTTGATAGCTAATTGTGATAGTGAGCCCTCAGCCCTCAAACATATGAGCAGTGTGAAAAGTGCTATACAGAGGTCTACACACAGAGGTCCCACAATGATACTATTACAGAAAAGCAGGGTTATAAATTGTTACAAATAAGTATAAAAAGTTGCAAAAAGTTACATAAAAAGGACCCATGTAGTATACATTAAAATTAAAGCATAACACTCACCCTCTAATGGCCCCCCGAAGAAACAATCAAAACGTGCGCGTCAGGGCACGTTTTCCTTGGGCACCACTAGCCACTATGGCTGAGTGAATGATCATTATGGTTTGGCTCATATGTTTAGGTTACTAGTATGTCGGTAATCTCGAGTAATTACTATTTGTGAGTCCCTTTATGGAGTCCTCACTCTAGCCTATGGCCGCTTTCCAAAGTATGGTAATAATATTCCATAGACATGTCTATAGCCTTTACTCTATAGAGTCTTTACTTTTAGCCTATGGCTGTTTTGTAATGTATGGTAACAATGTTGTATAGACATGTCTAGAGCTGTTATATCTCAGCAATTGAATCTATCTATACTGGGTTTACCCATGTAATTATCGAACACTGTTCACTTATATATACTCTTGCCTCATGTGGTGTGTGGGCCCTATGTGATTTATCATCAGTGACACTCCTTAAAAATCTGATTAATTGTCATACAATTTTTTGACTCTTGTTGTTGTATGTCACTTCTTGTTATTGATTTATGTAATAAACACTTTTAATATTTTTGCAAGAAGTTGTCCTGATCTGTTTTTGACTATTTGGTCACGTATAGGACCATGACTACGTTACCCCTTAGTTCTCCTGGTATGTAAATGATTAGCTGTAGTAAATATCTGCATAGAGATCCTCACAACCAATTAGCTGGAGTAAATGTCCATGTGATTAAAATCTCCAGATAAAAGTCCAAAAATAAAAATATGAGGTGGGTGCAGTTAAATACCACGTCGCTCCTGTAGAGTATTTGTTCCAGGAAGTTCAGGGAGCTGGAAAGTGCTGTGAGGATAAGAGCTGTCAGACCCAAAGGCGTATCTAGGGGGGGCTGGCGGGGCATCTACCCTGGGCTCAGCTGTCAGGGGGGTGCTGTTGAACCGCCTTATGCAGCGGTCTGAGTTTCCTTAGCGGCTCTGTGTTGTCTCCCCCTGTAGTGGGCACACACTATTCTGAGTCCCAGCTGTCAAGCTAACAGCCGAGACTCAGAGGAAGTGCAGAGCGCGGCTCCCACTGATCAATTGTCCTTGTATCTGTCAGACGCGAGGACAATTGAAGCGGTGCTCACCAGCACTGACTTCCAGGTCAGAGAGATGTCTGTAATGTGATCAGGTCAGCTGATCACACTGCTGACCCGGAAGTCAAGGTCGCATCGCAGGGGCAGCAGAGAGCGCTGCTGATAAGTGCTCCAGTGTTGAGCTCAAGACACCACCGAAGAGGAACATTATGGGGTGAGGAGGGAGGCATCTATAGACACAGGATGGAGAGACAGAGGGTGGGGAGAGGGAACTATCTGTGGAAATACTATGGGGGGACAGAGGGTGGGCAGGGGGCAGTATTTGTAGACAGTATGGGTGAGAGAGGTTGGGGAGTGGGAACTATCTGTGAACATACAACGAGGGGGGCACAGAGGGTGGGTAGGGGGCAGTATCTATAGACACAGCATGGGGAGAGAGGGTGGGGTGAAGGAACTATCTGTGAATACACTATGGAGGTACAGAGGGTGGGGGAAGGCAGTATCTATATACACAGTATGGGGGAGAGAGGGTGGAGAAAGGGAACTATCTGTGAACATACTATGAGGGGACAGCGGGAAGGGGGCAGTATCTATAGATACAGCATGAAGGAGAGAGAGAAGTATCTGTGGACACACTATGAGGGGACAGGGAGGGAGGGGGCAGTATCTATAGACAGCATGGGTGAGAGTTGGTGGGGAAAGGGAACTATCTGTGAACATACTATGGGGGGACAGAGGGTGGGGATAGGCCAGTATCTATAGACACAACATGGGGAAGACAGGGTGGGGAAAGGGAACTATGTGTGGACACAGTATGGTGGGAACTGAGGATGGGGAAATATCTTTAGACATAGTATAGGGAGAGAGGGTGAGGGGTGATGTATACAGACAGTATAGGGGGAGAGGGTGAGGGGTGATGTATATAGACATAGTATAGGGAGAGAGGGGAGGGGTAATGTATACAGACATAGTATAGGGAGTTAGGGTGAGGAGTGATGTATGGGGGAGAGAGACTGAGAGGTGATGTATACAGACATAGTTGAGGGAGCGAGGGTGAGGGGGGAATGTATGCAGACATCGTATGTGGAGCGATTGGGGGAATGTAGAGCAAACGGGATAGAAATTTTGAGGACACAGAATAAAGAGCGACCTGGTATGGGGAGTGAGGGGGAAAAGTATATGGACCCAAAGGAGGTAGTGAGAAGACAGTAAGGGATGAGAAAAATGTAAGAGGGCACTGAATAGAGACTGGGTAGTGGTGGGTGGGTCGGTATAGAAAGGGAATAGCTTCTGGGTACAGTATGAGGCCATAGTGAGAATGGGTGTGTGATGAGAGAGCACAGTATAAAGACTGGGCAGTATAAAGAAGAGTGTGAAGAGTGGGCTCAGTATAGAAAGGAGAGAGTAGTGTGTGGGACTTGTATCATAAGATGGACACTGTGTGGATCATATTTTGTGCAGAGAACACAGTGAGGGGCCATTATTCTTGGGCACAGTGTAGAGCAGATATTTTTTTAAATAGGAGTATTATAATGATTCTGCTATTTTTAGGGGCACCAAGTCGGGATGTGCTTCGGAAGACCAGAGGAGATGGAAATCTGCAGAGACTAAATGTAAATATGAAAAGTCATCATGGCTCAGGACAAGATGAAGAATAGAAAGAAACGACTGAGAGACAACATCATCTATAAGGTACCTGAATGTAAATATTTCTCTGTCATACTTGCTATGTACCATCATTAGGCCTTGGTCCCACTTGTGCATTGCTTCTGATGTGAGCGCAATGGGACCCCCACTGATCAGCTGTTCTTGGTTCAGGTGGCCGGAAATGCTTATTTCTGAATCTACTCCATCCTCTGCACATCCGACTCATTGATTTTAATAGGAGCCTGATGCCACTATCAGAAGATGGAGCAGATCCAGAACTGAGCACTTCCGGCCACCTGCCACCATCGACATGGCACCTAGAACAGGTGACTGGCTGGGGTGCCAGGTGCCGGACCCCGAGCTATCAGACATTGGTGACCTATCCTAAGGAAAGGCCATCAATGTTAAAGTAGTGGACAATCTCTTTTTTTTTTTTAAACACCAAATTTTATTCCAAATTTTCATATGCATTACATTTTGTTAAACAATATAGCAAGTATGGATTCACCATGTCCATTAACAGGTTATTGGCAATTAACTATTCCTCCTGTTTCCCTTGTTTTACCCCCCTTCTATTCTTAAATAACCCCCCCAACAACTTAGCACGCTTTTTTCCTCCTGTCTAGCCCACACGAAGAATACCCAACCAATCCACATTTTGTCATTTTTTTTTTTTCCCACCCCATGCCTCTAGATGAATAATTTGCCTTCTTATCACACCTTCACATTATGGCTGTTTTAATTTCCCTAATGTTCCCTTAATGTCTTCTAGTAGATACCACTCTGTGTACGTGAAGGGGGTAACTATTGTTTGTATTTCTGTAGCTTCACATTGTTTTTCAATGAATTTTCTCCATTTTTTAAAGAATGTGTCGGTCAAACCGTCTTTGTTTTTTTCTGCTGTCCTCTGTTCAATTCTAAGTAGCATTTTAATCTGCCTCATTACCTCGTCTTCTGACGGAACCTTGCCTTCGAGCCATTTGCCCAGCAAAGCCCTTTTTCCTATTATGGCTATACTATGGAAGTGGACAATCTCTTTAATAAAGCCTTGTGCCGTTTGAGAAGTTAAGGGTTACTATATTTTTATTTATGTTGTTAGGACCATTAAAGGGGTTGTCCAAGTTTGTGATGAGCCTGCAGTCACTCTATGTGTCACTCTATGTGACTGCAGACTTCTGAATTCCCACAGTGCGCACACTGCATGCTGTCAGGATTCTCTGGTGTCGGTGGTGAGAGTGGGAGGCTACAAAGCTGCAAGTATGCAATTTACATAGGTGTGATCACGTGTTGAACAGACATCCATGGCCTCGCTCAATGAAAATGAATTGACTGAGGTCGGACATGTCAAATCAAAATGTGGCCAGAAGTGTACAAATCTCATATTTGTGCTCACATGATCGTCCACTCTCTCCACTGGCACCGGAGAATCCTAAAAATGTGCAGAGCATGTGTTGTAAGATTTCAGAAGCCTAAAGTCACGAACAGAGTCACTGGACAACCCCATTAATTATAAAATTAAGCCGTGTAGCATCCTCAGTTCTAACAGCATGTAATCTACTTAGTGTCGGGATTCAGCTCTGCTTGCTGGGTCCAGCAGTCACCAAATGGTGATCCACTCATATGTGATTTTCATACTTGCACGTTTCTCATGGAACATTGAGAGAATTATTAAGAGAAGCTCGTCATCACGTGACTGTAAGTGTGCAAATCACACATGACTGATTGTAGTGTGACGACTACCGAAACTGCCCGGGGGGGGGGGGGGGGGGGGGCGCTAAACTGAATTCTGGCCCTGGGTACTTGAAAGCCTAGATACACCTCTGGTCAGACCTACTAACCCACGCTGTGGGATTGCAATGCTACTGCTGTGGATGCCCCGGCCGGTGACTATCCCAGTTGTGAAGCAGAGCGGCTCCGTTATCAGAACGGCGTGTGACGTCACACAGCCAAAGTACAGAGTCCGAAAAGGCTTGTGCTAATCCTTATGTTTCAAAACCTGGCTGGTTTCTTCTTCAGAGGAAATGTCTGTTACGCCATACCTCACTCCTTCTTGTCCCCCACACATACACAACCACATATTTAATCCTATGTGGGAAAAAACTAGGGAAAGATCTGACAAATTTGGGGAATTTTATTGCTCCAACGGTTCAAGTTTCATTTAGAACTTCTGAACCTAAACAACTATCCATCTTACCTTTCACTAGGGGCACTGACAAACATTCTGATCAGACTCTGATGGGATTTTTTAGGTGCGGCAGATGTTTTTGTTGCAAAAAAACCATCGCTACTACAAAAACTTACACCTGTATAAACAACTCTACTAATTGCGATACTTTTTTGATTAAACAATGTTTCACTTGTTATAGTAATGTGGTCATTTATGCTATATAGTCTGTCCCTGCAAAAAAATCTATGTGGGGCAGACTAAGCGCAATATAGCTACACGTACGGGAACATTTTTACAATATCAGGAACAATTTCAAGGGTCATCCCCTATCCATTATTCCCTCAAACACCGTAGCTCTCTTGAGGGAACCTACTTTGTGGGTTTGGAGCTTATTCCACCTGACTAGAGGGGAGGGGATTTTATAGCAAAATTATCTTGTGTCCAAATGTTTGGACACACCTTCTCATTCAAAGAGTTTTCTTTATTTTCATGACTATGAAAATTGTAGATTCACATTGAAGGCATCAAAACTATGCATTAACACAAGTGAAATTAAATACTTAACAAAAAAGTGTGAAAAAAATGAAAATATGTCTTATATTCTAGATTCTTCAAAGTAGCCACCTTTTGCTTTGATTACTACTTTGCACACTCTTGGCATTCTTTTGATGAGCTTCAAGAGGTAGTCACCGGAAATGGTTTTCACTTCACAAGTGTGTCCTGTCAGGTTTAATAAGTGGGATTTCTTGCCTTATAAATGGGGTTGGGACCATCAGTTGTGTTGTGCAGAAGTCTGGTGGATACACAGCTGATAGTCCTACTTAATAGACGATTAGAATTTGTATTATGGCAAGAAAAAAGCAGCTAAGTAAAGAAAAACGAGTGGCCATCATTACTTTAAGAAATGAAGGTCAGTCAGTCCAAAAAATTGGGAAAACTTTGAAAGTGTCCCCAAGTGCAGTGGCAAAAACCATCAAACGTACAAAGAAACTGGCTCACATGAAGACCGCCCCAGGAAAGGAAGACCAAGAGTCACCTCTGCTGCGGAGGATAAGTTTATCCGAGTCACCAGCCTCAGAAATCGCAGGTTAACAGCATCTCAGATTAGCAACCAGGTCAATGCCACACAGAGTTCTAGCAGCAGACACATCTCTAGAACAACTGTTAAGAGGAGACTTTGTGCAGCAGGCCAGCATGGCTGCTAGGAAACCACTGCTAAGGACAGGCAACAAGCAGAAGAGACTTGTTTGGGCTAAAGAATACAAAGAATGGACATTAGACTTGTGGAAATCTGTCCTTTGGTCTGATGAGTCCAAATTTGAAATCTTTGGATCCAACCACTGTGTCTTTGTGTGACGCAGGAACAGTGAACGGATGGACTCTACATGCCTGGCTCCCACCGTGAAGCATGGAGGAGGAGGTGTGATGGTGTGGGGGTGCTTTGCTGGTGACACTGTTGGGGATTTATTGAAAATTGAAAGCATACTGAACCAGCATGGCTACCACAGCATCTTGCAGCGGCATGCTATTCCATTTGGTTTGTGTTTCGTTGGACCATTTATTTTTCAACAGGACAATGACCCCAAACACACCTCCAGGCTGTGTAAGGGCTATTTGACTAGGGAGGAGAGTGATGGGGTGCTACGCCAGATGACCTGGTCTCCACAGTCACCAGACCTGAACCCAATCGAGATGGTTTGGGGTGAGCTGGACCGCAGAGTGAAGGCAAACGGGCCAACAAGTGCTAAGCATCTCTGGGAACTCCTTCACAACTGTTGGAAAACCATTTCCGGTGACTACCTCTTGAAGCTCATCAAGAGAATGCCAAGATTGTGCAAAGTAGTAATGAAAGCAAAAGGTGGCTACTTTGAAGAACCTAGAATATAAGACATACTTTCAGTTGTTTCACACTTTTTTTGTTAAGTAGTTCATTCCACATGTGTTAATTCATAGTTTTGATGCCTTCAATGTGAATCTACAATTTTCAGTCATGAAAATAAAGAAAACTCTTTGAATGAGAAGGTGTGTCCAAACTTTGGTCTGTACTGTGTATATATATATATATATATATATATTTATTTTATTTTTTTTTAAACGTTGACACATACATACACATTTTTTCTAGAGTCTCTATGTTGAGAACCAATTTCATTTTGTCACCTAATATATTATTTGATGTATATTTAGCAAGCTCTTTGTCAAATCTTTACCTAGTTTTTTCCCACATAGGGTAACGTAAGGATTAGTACAAGCCTTTTTGGCCTCTCTACTCTGCCTGTGTGACGTCACATGCCGTTCTGATAACAGAGCCGCTCTGCTTCACTTCTGGGATAGCCACCGGCCGGGGCATCTACAGCGGTAGCATTGCAATCCCACAGCGTGGGTTAGTAGGTCTGACAGCTCTTATCCTCACAGCCCTCTCCAGCTGCCTGGACTTTCTAGAACAAATACTCTACAGGAGCGACGTGGTATTTAACTGTACCCACCTCATATTTTTATTTTTGGACTCTATTTTTGGACTTTTATCTGGAGATTTTATTCACATGGACATTTACTCCAGCTAATTGGTTGTGAGGATCTCTGTGCAGCTATTTACTACAGCTAATCATTTAGGAGGGTGTATGGTATGCTTTAATTGTAATGTATACTGCCTGGGTCCTTTTTATGTAACTTTTTGCAGCTTTTTATACTTATTTGTAACCATTTATGACACTGCTCTTCTGTAATAGTATCATTGTGGGACCTCTGTGTGCAGACGTCTGTATAGCGCTCTTCTCATTGCTCATATGTTTGAGGGCTGACTATCACAATCAGCTATCAACCTTCCTGCCATCTTCTTCTTTAGTTTGAAACAATATTTTTATGGTGTTTAGCGCAGGAGGTTCTTTCTTATATTATGTGACTTGTTGTACACTCCTGACAGAAGTGTTCTAACCACCCTAGCACTTTCTATTTCCCCGTCTTTTTGAGGCACAGATTGTACTTATTTGCATATATCTAAGAGCATATTACCCGCCGCACCGCCCTGCTCCACACAGTGCCCACCGCAGCCAGCTCAGCCCCGCACCGCTGACAGAGCATCTCATCCACTGCACCGCTCTGCTCCACAAAGCACCCACCGCAGCCAGCACAGCGCCCATTCTCCACCTCCCAGTAAGCTACATTTGGATTGTTAGACGCACCCCTCATTTTCCTCCCACATTTTTGGGAGGAAAACTGCGTCTTATAATCCGAAAAATACGGTATGTTTGCACTATTTACAATTGTATAATTTCCCACATACAGATTATCTACCTGAGCCTCTCTGGTCCTCCTGCAAGTCTTCAGCTTCTTCAGCTTTCTGGATGGACGTGTCCTCTTCCTGCTTTAGATCCATGGCTTTCTGTCCTGGTGTAATTCTTTTTCTTTTCTTCTCCGCTTTGTCCCCCGATGACATGAAGATGGCTCCTCTCTTCTTGGCTCGCATCTTCTGACTTTCTACCTCTTCCTTTTCTTCCACTTCTTCTTTCTCCTGGACTGGTTGTTTGGTCCTCTTGACTGAAGACTGCCTCTCATCATCTGATGTGTCATAGGTAGGTCTTCGTCTCTTCGCTCCTTCTCTCCTCACCTCAATCTCCTCTTGTTTTATATCCATATCGCTCTGCTTTGGCTCAGCAGACATCTTCTCCACCGTTATTGGTCAATTCCAAATGTCACTTCCAACTGTCACTCACTACAGGTATGGAATCCTGGCCGCATGGCAAAACCACTGGTCATGTGATCAGCATCTGGCCAATCATATTTAAGATATAAATATACTATAGTTGAGATTAAATATTCAGGTATTCTGTGAAATGCAAGGTGCCAAATTCACTAATAACAGTAGAACTGCACTAAGTCTCCAATTTACTCTGTTACTACACAGCATCTTATGAGTGTAAGGTAATAAATAATAGTAAAATTAATGATTTTTATTCACTGATTGCATTATAAAAAAGACTTGCATTAACACACCATATACAGATGTAGCAGAAGTCAACTTGATTTTCTGCAGCATGCTATGTTAATAAGAGAATAGATGACTGTACCATGCAAATGGTGTAGAGCAACAAAATGGGGCACATGTTCCATACTGCTATAACCAGCCATTCATATGGGTATATACAGTAATGTGCAAAAGTATTCAACAGGTGTGGAAACAAATGCGGCAAAGTAAGAATGCTTTCAAAAATAGAAGATCTAATAGTTTATTTTAATCAATTCACAAAATACAAAGTGAATGAACAGAAGAGAAATCTAAATAAAATCAATAATTGTTATGAGCACATTTTGCCTTGACAACTACAGCACAGCATCAGGTGCACACTTACACTCATGCTTACACTCGCACACAGTTATTTAAGGAACTCGACAGAGAGATTGTTCCAAACATCTTGGAGGACTAACCAATAACTACAGAGCTTCTGTGGATGTGTGGATGTTGGTTTTAGCAAATCCTTCTTTCTCTCCATGTAATCCCACAGACCCAATGATGTTGAGATCAGGGTTGTCTGGGGGCTGTGTCATCACTTCCAGGACTTCTTGTTCTTTATGCTGAAGAGAGTGCTTAATAACACTGTCTGTATGTTTGGGGTCATTGTCCTCCCGCAGAATTAATGTGGAGCCTCCCTGTTGGTATTGGATGATGGATAAGTATCCAATCCACAATAAGAATTAAAAACTTCAGCTCACTGACTGCTGTAATGTTTCCTCCTCGTTCGTTGCACTGTGCACGGTAAGGCTGAGGCAGCCGATATCACATGAAAGCAATGATAATAATATGGAAAAATCCAGCACGGTCCTCCAAGGTATGATGACAAATTCTTTCTTTCTTTATTTAAAATCAGGAGACATACAGCTTAGACTTATAGACTTATTCTGCGTCTCAGAACAATGCGTTTCGACAGCATGTCTTAGGGCTCATGCGCACGTAACCTGCAGAATATTCTGCAGCGACTTGACAGCACATTTGCGCGTCAGATCGCTGCAGAAAAACTGCATAATGAATGCAGTACTTTTGTTTAAAAAAGCTGATTTCATGCGCTCTGGCTGCTGCCCCCACCATAGACCTCCCGCTGCATCGAGAACATAGAAATAATTGACATGCTGCTTTTATGAACGCACGGATTTGGGTCAAAATTTTAGCATCCAAATCGCTGCGTTCATAAAAGCATTGTGCGCACGTATCATGCACAATCTATATAGATTGTGCAGGGGACGCAGGGCGCATGCATTTACACTGCAGTGCAATACGCAGCATAAATGCATGTGAGTACGCAAAGTGCGCATGAGCCCTTACCCATGTTCTGACTTCAGACCAAACCACCCTCCTAATAAGGAGGTGCTAACCCAGTGTTAATTATCCCACCTGTGTATACTAACAGGGCTGGGTTAGGATAAAAAACACCATTAAAAACACAAAGAATAAATGAGACATAGCATGTATATGAAGACATGGAAATATATACTAATTATTATTATTATTCTTATTATATTTATTAATCCATCAATATAAAATACCTCAAAATATTAGGAATATAATAAATATTATTATTTAGTAATATTATCATATATAATAACATATTATAACGTCCTTATAGTATATAAAGTTCACACAAGTAATATACTAAATCCACTAGACTCATCAATAATGAAGGATCAAATCCTGTCTGTTGTTTAACCCACATGGTTGACATGTTTCCAAGGTGAATATCCAGAAGTTTTCTCTACACATACGTTTTTCACGGACGTGTCAAAGGTGCGTATTGCCCTCTGTGTGCCGTGTTTATGGCACATGTGTGATCTCCATGTGCTATCCGTGATAACACACGGAGAACGGGAATTTTCTGCTCACCTGTCCCTGGCATTGCTGTCCGTGGTTCTGATCTACAGTCTCCCACCCAGCCAAATCCCCGCTGCTGCTGCTTCCGGCCCGCAGTGGAGTGAATATTCATGAGCATAATGAGCGAGGGTTGGAAGCAAGTGACAGCAGCGTCAGAGACAGCAGCGCTGGAGAAGGCGATTATAGAAATTCTTTTTATTTCACAGGCACGTGTGTTTTCTCCAGTGCGTGTCACATGGATCACATCCGTGCGGTCCGTGTGACACCCGTGATGCCGGTGAAAAATGGACATGTCTACGTGTGGAGCACACGGGCACACGTATACTGCACACGGACACATGGTCCATGGCAAAACACGCACGTGAGCGCAGACCCATTGATTTTAATGGATCTACCACGTGAGGAAACGGACTAAACACGTACCGGAGACACGGACGTGTGAAGGAGGCCTATTAAGGAGTTTTCTTCTATGATCTCCACCTCGTAAAGGTTTATTAGCCTTCTCTATGCCTATCAACTGAAAACCCTTTAGATTACCTTTATGGACAATACTGAAGTGTTTAGAGGCTGCTGAAGATGAAAGCGCTGCTGGATTAACAGCATCAGAAAGATGCCTGCGTATCCTCGTTTTTAACGGTCCCATAGTGCAACCAACATATTGAATGATACAATCTTTACAAGTAATTAAATATACTACAAATTCTGTGTTACAATTGATCAAATCACGTATGGTATATTCACCATTATTATATGAAGATTTAAATGTTTTGGTATTCTGTACATGTTCACACACTTTGCAGTGGTTTGCTCTGCAGTTGTAAAAACCTTTGGTACACAACCATGTCGGTTTAAAAATATCCAATTTATTATTTGTAAAGAGACTGGGTGACAAGAGATTTCCTAAAGTAGGGGCTGCATGAGCCACAAAGCGAATTTTATTATCGAAGATAATTTTAAGTTTTAGATTTTCATTCATTATTATTTCACCAACTGGTATATTTTTCATCTTCAACAGCCTCTAAATACTTCAGTATTGACCATAAAGGCAATCTTCTCCTTGGAAACACGTCAACCCTGTGGGTGAAACAACAGACAATATTTGATCCTTCATTCTTGATGAGTCTGGTGGATTTAGACTATTACTTGTGTGAAATTTATATACTATAAGGTTATAATATGTTATTATATGTGATAATATTACTAAATAATAACAATATTTATTATATTTCTAATATATTTTTGGTATTTTTATATTGATGGATTTTAAAAAAAGATGTTGTGTTATCATTCATATTCTCTGCAAAAAGGCCAAGAAAGCAAAACATTTGCTGGGGTATGTAAACTTTTGAGCACAACTGTATTAAAGGAGCCTATGAAAAGTAAAGATGACTCTTTACTGAAACAATTAATTCTGCTGCCACTACCAAGTTTGCTTTAAATGCAGTACCTGTTCTCAGAGCACTTAGAAACTGGCTAAGCCAGGTGACTTCTGATTTTCAGGAAAGTGTCTTTAGGGAGGAGATCCATGAATATTTGCTAATGTAATCTGCAGCTGACTTTCTTTGCAATATTCCTATTGATATACCTAAATTCGCTTTCAAGAATCTTGAATTGTCTAAAGGCTGCTTTACATGTTGCAATTAATTGTGCAATCGCATTTGCGATCGCACCCGCCCCCATCGTTTGTGCGGCATGGGCAATTTGTTGCCCGTGTCGAACAATGCTGTAACCCCCCGTCACACGTACTTACCTTCCAAATGACCTCGCTGTGGGCGGCGAACATCCACTTCCTGAAGTGGGAGGGACGTTCGGCGTCACAGCGACGTCACACAGCGGCCAGCCAATAGAAGCGGAGGGGCGGAGATGAATGGGACATAAACATCCCGACCACCTCCTCCCTTCAGCATTGCCGGCGGCCGCAGGTAAGCTGCAGTTCATCATTCCCGGGGTGTCACACGGAGCGATGTGTGCTGCCCCGGGTACGATGAACAACAGGACGTTCGATTTTTAGAAAATGAGCGACGTGTCAGCGATGAACGAGAAGGTGAGTACAGTTAGGTCCAGAAATATTTGGACAGTGACACAAGTTTTGTTATTTTAGCTGTTTACAAAAACATGTTCAGAAATACAATTATATATATTATATGGGCTGAAAGTGCACACTCCCAGGTGCAATATGAGAGTTTTCACATCCAAATCGGAGAAAGGGTTTAGGAATCATAGCTCTGTAATGCATAGCCTCCTCTTTTTCAAGGGACCAAAAGTAATTGGACAAGGGACTCTAAGGGCTGCAATTAACTCTGAAGGTGTCTCCCTCGTTAACCTGTAATTAATGAAGTAGTTAAAAGGTCTGGGGTTGATTACAGGTGTGTGGTTTTGCATTTGGAAGCTATTGCTGTGACCAGACAACATGCGGTCTAAGGAACTCTCAATTGAGGTGAAGCAGAACATCCTGAGGCTGAAAAAAAAGAAAAAATACATCAGAGAGATAGCAGACATGCTTGGAGTAGCAAAATCAACAGTCGGGTACATTCTGAGAAAAAAGGAATTGACTGGTGAGCTTGGGAACTCAAAAAGGCCTGGGAGTCCACGGATGACAACAGTGGTGGATGATCGCCGCATACTTTTTTGGTGAAGAAGAACCCGTTCACAACATCAACTGAGGCCAGAACAATCTCAGTGAAGTAGGTGTATCTGTCTCTAAGTCAACAGTAAAGAGAAGACTCCATGAAAGTAAATACAAAGGGTTCACATCTAGAAGCAAACCATTCATCAATTCCAAAAATAGACAGGCCAGAGTTAAATTTGCTGAAAAACACCTCATGAAGCCAGCTCAGTTCTGGAAAAGTATTCTATGGACAGATGAGACAAAGATCAACCTGTACCAGAATGATGGGAAGAAAAAAGGTTGGAGAAGAAAGGGAACGGCACATGATCCAAGGCACACCACATCCTCTGTAAAACATGGTGGAGGCAACGTGATGGCATGGGCATGCATGGCTTTCAATGGCACTGGGTCACTTGTGTTTATTGATGACATAACAGCAGACAAGAGTAGCCGGATGAATTCTGAAGTGTACCGGGATATACTTTCAGCCCAGATTCAGCCAAATGCCGCAAAGTTGATCGGACGGCGCTTCATAGTACAGATGGACAATGACCCCAAGCATACAGCCAAAGCTACCCAGGAGTTCATGAGTGCAAAAAAGTGGAACATTCTGCAATGGCCAAGTCAATCACCAGATCTTAACCCAATTGAGCATGCATTTCACTTGCTCAAATCCAGACTTAAGACGGAAAGACCCACAAACAAGCAAGACATGAAGGCTGCGGCTGTAAAGGCCTGGCAAAGCATTAAGAAGGAGGAAACCCAGCGTTTGGTGATGTCCATGGGTTCCAGACTTAAGGCAGTGATTGCCTCCAAAGGATTCGCAACAAAATATTGAAAATAAAAATATTTTGTTTGGGTTTGGTTTATTTGTCCAATTACTTTTGACCTCCTAAAATGTGCAGTGTTTGTAAAGAAATGTGTACAATTCCTACAATTTCTATCAGATATTTTTGTTCAAACCTTCAAATTAAACGTTACAATCTGCACTTGAATTCTGTTGTAGAGATTTCATTTCAAATCCAATGTGGTGGCATGCAGAGCCCAACTCGCGAAAATTGTGTCACTGTCCAAATATTTCTGGACCTAACTGTATTTCTGCTTGTTCATAGCTGTCACACGCTACAATATCACTAACGATGCCGGATGTGCGTCACTTACGACGTGACCCCACCGACATCTCGTTAGATATATCGTAGCGTGTAAAGCCCGCTTAAGGCAGCGGGTAATTGGTATGGATTACACAGCAGTCTGGAGACATCCCTTTGAAAAAAAAAAAATTTCTGTGCCTTGCCTATTCAACCCTAAATCCTGTTTGGTCTTCAGCTGGAGAAATTCTCGTCTATTAGTGAAGGGAAACGTACATCTTTTCCCTAATCCAACACGTTTTTCACCCATTTGCTCCCAAGCCAAAACATCTAAGTTTCGGAGAAAATTCTACAACAGGATACAGTTCAGACACAAGTCTGATCCCACTATCTCAAGAAAATTCCTCAGGCCAACAGACTGACATGTGAGGAAGATTGTACTCATCTACGATCCACGATATTATCAGATAATATGGGTAACAGCCATTATTCCCTAGAGCGAGGAAAGTTTTCATCAGACTGCTTCATTGTAAACAAAGGCAAATATCCAGTAGAACAAGTGCCCTCACATGCCAGAGGTATGAGTGTTTACTTGGACTCATGGCCTCTCCAGTAATACTCTGGCTAAGTCCATACCCATATTTGCCATTGACTCGGCGCCTCTGGGCGCAAGTTTTACGCAAGTGGTGCATAATGAAGACCTACATATAGGGGCTCTTCACAAGGAGCTTCTTATATGTTATGTATTGGAAGGTCTCCCCACCCCCATCGTATTGGGCCTTCCCTGGTTAGTTATGCATAATTCGGTGGTGGACTGGCAGTCTGGAGAGATAGTCAGATGGAGTGATTAATGCAAATATAACTGTCTGAATACTATTATCTCTTTTTTTCTCCATTAAAGTAGTGCCCTCCTTTTTGTCTGATTTTGAGTATGTATTCCCAGAAAAGGGGTGCCAGGATCTGCCTCCCCATTGTTCGTATGACTGCCCGATTAACCTGATCCCTGGGGCAAAGCTTCCCAAGACTAGGCTGTATAATCTTTCTGGTCCATAAAGACAAGCCATGAAAGATTATATTGCGGAAAGTCTTGCTAAAGGACATATCCGACCCTCCTCTTGTTTGGCAGCTGTTTTTTTCTTTGTAAAAAAAATAAAATGACGGACGTTTATGTCCTTGTTTCGACATTCGCGAGTTAAATCAAATCACCATCTGTGATCCTTATCCTCTTCCACTGTTCCCTGATTTATTTAATCAAATTGTTGGGCCCAAATGGTTCTCCAAGTTGGATCTCAGGAGGGCTGATAATCTGATTTGGATCAGAGAAGAGGATGAGTGGAAAACGGCCTTTAACACGCAGGAAGGGCATTAGGAAAACATGGTCATGCCTTTTGGTTTGACTAATGCTCCCGCCACTTTCCAAGATTTTGTCAATGACATTTTTCGTCGCCTGGTGGGGAAACACATCAGGTACGTGTCAGGCAGGTTTTACAGATACTACTAAAAAAATAAAAAATCTAGCAGTCCAGTCCACGGAAAATTTCTTTCTTTTTTTTTTTAGAAAGAAATTTTCCGTGGACTGGACTGCTGGATTTTTTATTTTGTAGAAAGAAATTTTCCGTGGACTGGACTACTAGATTTTTTATTTTGTTATACCAAGCCTTGCCACCTTCCTTTCCTTGCACGGTCCTGGATGAGCATTTTCCTTGGTGAGCAGGTGAGCCGGACAAATTCTTTGTTATACATAACAATAAACTATATTGCAAACTTGAAAAATGTGTATTTGCCGTGCAGGAGGTTACATTTTTAGGGTTCTTGGATTCTTTAGGTAACTTTCTGTTGGATTTCCTTTGTTTATCTTCAAGCTGAAATATGTCAGGAGAAAAAGGACATGCTCCAAGCTGCTGATGATCCAAAATTAATATTTTTAAGATATACATTTATTCCCTTTCAGCATTAATACATTTATTTTAATACTCCAATCTTTTCTATGAGGTTCATCATAGAAACCTTGTTAATTTATTCATATTCATATATATTCATATAGCAACTACACTAATCAGATTTGTTTTTTTATGTACATGAATAATGATGATTTTATTACAGATTTTCACATCATTTCATTTATTTTCAAATACAATCTAATTTATAAAGCTGAATGTGTGTATGTACTGTATGTGTGTATGTATGTGTGTATGTATGTCCGGGATTGACATCTGCACCGTCGTAGCTACAGCCACAAAATTTTGCACACTCACACATCTGGACCCCGAGAGCATCATGAGCTATGTTGTGAGGCGAAATTTTAACCCCACGCGTTCTAATTTACCAATCAGTTTTGCCCCTATCTACATAATGGGGAAAAAGTGAAACGAAAAGTGTATCCGCACCGTCGCATTTACAATCACAAAATTTTGCACACTCACACGTCTGGACCCCGAGAGCATCATAGGCTATGTTGTGAGGCGAAATTTTAACCTCGCGTGTTCCAATTTTGCCCCTATCTACATAATGGAGAAAAAGTGAAACGAAAAGTGTATCCGCACCGTCGCATTTACAATCTCAAAATTTTGCACAGACACCTCATGTGACCCAGGGAACGTCGTAGACTATGTTTTGACAGGAAAATTTAACCCCGCGCTTTACAGTTACTCTCCAAAAAACATGCCTCCATTAAAGTAAATGGAGCCTGGAACTACAGGTTATTAGTAGGAGCTGTGAGTGGTTGCTATAGGAAAAAAAGACATTCATAGTATAAGAAGCTTATATGTGAGGTAATAAGATGTCGGTGGGGAGACGGAAAGAGAGACAGACAGATAGAGACAGACCTGGAAAGAGACAGAGAGAGACAGACAGGGAAAGAGACAGACAGAGACAAACGGTGAAAGAGACAGACAGAGACAGACGGGGAAAGAGACAGACAGAGACAGACCTGGAAAGAGACAAACGGAGCACATTACTTGGCCAATTTAGTTAAATCTATGTGTAATATCTGTGGTGTTGAAATATATGTTGTGAAATGCTTCTATTAGCTTAGTTTTTGACTTTTAATAATTACATTTATATATATTTGTTTTGTGGTTTTTGTGTGCAGAATACATTTTTGTTAATACAGTGATACCTCGCATAACGAGTAACCCTCTTAACGAGAATTTCGCTTAACAAGCAAAGCTTTCTGTAAATTTGTAACCCGCTTTACGAGAAAACGTTGCTGTACGAGCGAAATTCTCACCGCTCACACTTCCGGTTTCGTCCATCCACCACACTCTGACCCGCACTTGCAGTCCACACAAACACACACATGTACGCACAAACACACACAAACACACACGCACGCACACACATACAGTATTATGCTCACCTTACCTTCCGTTCCATCGCCGGTCTCATGGTTCTTGTAGTTCCCGGGTACATCGTGACGTCCTCGCGGCAAACTACAAGACCCAGGAGGCTGGTGATGGAACGGAAGGTAAGGTGAGCATATAATATAACATAATATGTTTACCTTCATTTCATCGCCGGCCTCCTGGGTGCTGTAGTGCGCCGCTCCGCTCCAGTCCACGCTGTGTATCTGCAGCCATAGCGACGAAGGAGGAACTTCCTGTCATCGCTAATGAAAGGCAGAGCGCTGGCCAATCAGAGGCAAGCGGCTCTGCCTTTGACGTCAGCGCTCTGGCCGGGAACTTCCTGCCTCGTTATGGTAACGCGTTACACCAGAGAACAGCAAGTCCCAGCAGACCGGCGATGGAACGGGAGGTAAGGTGAGCATATAATATGTGCGTGTGCATGCGTGCGTGCATGTGTGTTTGTGTGTGTTTGTGTGTGTTTGTACGTGTTTGTGCGTGTGTGGAATGATAGAATAGTCGACCAGGATGGGACATTTTAGAAGTTGTGGAACGGATCGTCAGCATTGCAATGATTTCCTATGGGAACGAGTACCTTGATTAACAAGCACAGTCCCAGAACGGATTGTTCTCGTTAAGCAAGGTTCCACTGTACATTCTATTTTGTTAACAGCAGTTATTAACCCGGGCGAAGCCGGGTAGTACAGCTAGTATAAAATATATTCACATTTTATCAGTCAGAAATATATCCCTATTTAAATAGATGTCTTTTTGATAATTTTTCTTCTATTATAATAATATGCGTTTCCAATGGACAAACGGAGTTACCCGATTCCTTCATATACCATTCTGGCGCAGTATTTTGAACCTGTCATTTATTTAATGCTTGTACTCTGTCTAACTTAATGTGGTTTTGTCCTGATGAAGAAACCATAGGATTTTGAAACGTGTATACACAAATAAGACGCATATCATCCACTTCTTGCCTGGTATGATACTCATTTTGGCTTATCAGCAGGGCGGAACATGTCCTTTTTCTCCTGAAATCTTTTGACTTACACTGCATGGCCCTCAACAGCAATTTTGAAGTTTGTTTTTGTCGTTTTTTTTTTTTTAAATCAAATACATTTTTATTAAATTTTTATTAAACAATTTTGGTACCAAGAAACAAACCGCAATACCTACAAGTATGCCAAGTATTCCCCTTCCCCCCATCCAAACTCGTTCCCTTACCGACTCAACATACAATATATTTAACAATACAGTTGTCATATACATAGAAAGACATAGATCATCAACCACTGACAACAACCACTGAAAACCACTCACAACATACATTCGTTGATTAAGACATGAATTCCGACCCAGTACCTCAACTCATTCCCAGAAAGACAGATTAAAACAGGCCCGCCAGCAGGGCTCTAGCCCATGTCAGTGTCGCCATGGCAAAATTAGGAGTATCAAGCCGCGGAGCCCAAAAATCTTCAAATTTCTTATACGCTGTCCTTTTGTGGTAGACTTATTTCTCAAGTCTGAGGGTATGATTTATCTTCTCGATTAGCTCTTTGAATCTGGGGCTTTACTATTTTTCCAATGCAGCGCTATGACTTTTCGTGCTTGGTATAAAATATGGGCGATGGCAATCTTATGGCTGTCTGGGATGGTAAGCTCTGCAGTATACCCAAGAACATATGTCAAAGGTCCACGATCTGTCTGACAGTCATATACTGAGTCAATAAGGTCAAGCACTCCCATCCAATATATTCTCAGACGCGAACAGTTCCACATAAGGTGGATCAGAGCAGCATCCTTGACTCCACATTTCCAGCAGCATGAATCAGGACTAGCTGCTATTTTGAATAAGAATGATGGGGTTCTATATACCCTGTGTATGAAGAATAATTGCGACAGCCTCTGTGACTCACTTGCAGACAGTAGTGGAATATTTTGCACTACTTCTTTCCATACTTCTGTGGTGATATTCCCCACATCCCTCTGCCATTTATCCCTAAGTTTGCAGATCTCCGCCTTGAATTTGGCATCTTGGAAATACATATAGTACCAGGAGATTGCCCAATTTTTAAGTTTTAAAGGAATTGCGCCTATATAACCCTTCACGGAAAGAGCATTTGCTCTTTTTCTTCAATATATTCATATAGATATGATCCTATTGCACTTTTTTGCATTTCCAGCTTTGCTACATACCAATTATCTACAAATTTGGTAATACTTCTGTGGCACCCCTGACCTTGTCAGGCGCCACTGGGTACTGTACCCATGCTGGGTCAGTACTTCCAGGTAATTCCAAAGGCTGAAATAGGGTGTGTACACAGAGACACGTAGCAACCAGGTCTCCCCACACCTTAGAGTGGACCCTTGGGCGGACCCAAGAGGGGGCATGGCCTCCACATCTCGGCTAGTGGTGAGAGGAGGGGCTGGAAGCTAAGGTGGCTGTCAGGAAAGAAGGGGTAGTAGAGCCAGTCTGAAATGGAGAGCGGGCATGCAGACACGCTAGTCAGACACTGCACGTTAGCGGGGGAGAACGGTTACCAGTAGTTGGACAGAAAGACACTGAGGAAGTCAGTTGGTCAGGAAGACACTGAAGAAATCGTCTGGTCGTGTACGGAGACTCCTGGTAGCTAGGCATGCATGGGGAACAGGTCCCTAGAGTGGACGTCCATTTACTGATCTGCTAAACCTGCTGGTGGGGGGGACCACAAGTCCCACACTAACCAACTAGAGTCCAAGCATCAGCAGCAACGAGGGAGCCCATAAGGAGGATCGAGCCCGGAGCTATCTTTCTTGGTCCACGCTGCCAGCAAACGGGCCAAAAAGGGGAGAAAAGGCAGTAACGACTTCCCTGGATTAATCCCACGGTACTTCAAGTGAGGGGTTATCCGAAACAAGAAGTACTAGGAATGCGAGTTAACGGTTACCCTTAGACCAGCCTGAAGGATAACTGGTCCCACCTGGTTTATCTGAGCATCGCCCGGGTTATCTCACAAAAAACCCTGAACGTGAGTAAACAAGTTGAAAGACATCTTGGACTGTGCCTGAGTTATTCTGGTACCTGTTGTTCCACACACACACACACACACACACACACACACACACACACACACACACACACACACACACACACACACACACACACACACACACACACACCCGAGCCCCTGGGGCCAGCCTCACTCACGGCAGGCCACACCAACAGACTGCAGACCCCCATCAGCCCCAGATGCTCGTTAAACCTGCAGTGGCTGTCACCCATAACCCTGACTGCAAACCGTGAGTGACGTCACGACTCCCATGTAAATAAACCTGACATACCTGTTGCCAGCGGTAATCAAGTGGAGCCCCTGTGGCGTCCCAGGTGGAGTGACGTCCCTGAGGCGACCGTTACAGGTGGGCGATACGCTTCCACCAAGAACATTTTTTGCCCTTTACTATGTCCACATGGTGTCGCGCATCCACTGTAAATGAACTGTAGTGCATGTGTGCCGGATCCAGCTTCCAACAAAATACCAGAGATGTGAAACGGCCCTTAGCCATTCTTGGGTGTTTTAAGTCATTCTCCTGTTGACCTGCGACTTAGACCAAGCTTTCTGACACTGGGCAGCACATTAATCACTTGAGTCTTGAGATTTCATTGTACCCTGCACAGATTCAGACACTCTGTGCCAGATGCAGCAAAAGCAGCCTCAGAACATAACCAAGCCTCCTCCATGTTTCACACTAGGGACAGGGTTCTATTCTATGCTTAATTTTTCTGTCTGTGAACATAGAGCTGATGTGCCGTGCAAAAAAGTTCTATTTGTGTCTCATCTGGCCATAGGACATTCTCCCAGAAGCTTTGTGACTTGTCAACATGTAGTTTGGCAAATTCCAGTCTGGCTTTTTTTATGATTTTTTTTTTTTCTTTTTCAACGATGTCTTCCTTTGTCGTCTCACATGAAGTCCACTTTGGCTCAAACAACAAAGGATGGTGCAATCTGACACTGATGTTCCCTGAGCTTGAACTTCACCTTTAATCTCTTTAGAAGTTTTTCTGGGCTCTTTTGTTACCATTAGTATTATTCGTCTCTTTGATTTGTCATCAATTTTCCTCCTGCGGTCACGTCCAGGGAGATTGGCTACCATCCCATGGATCTTAAATTTTTGAATAATATGTGCAACTGTAATCACAGGAACATCAAGCTGATTGGAGATGGTCTTATAACTTTTACCTTTAACATGCTTGTCTATAATTTTCTTTCTAATCTCATGAGACAACTCTTTCCTTCGCTTCCTCTGGTCCATGTTGAGTGTGGTACACACCATGTCACCAAACAGCACTGTGAGTATCTGTATCTACAGGCCCACTGACTGATTACAAGATTGTTGTCACCTGTAATGCTAATTAGTAGACACACCTTGATTTAACATGTCACTTTTATCACATTTTCAGGGGTACCATCATTTCTGTCCAGGCCTGTTTCATGAGTTTCATTTTTAAAAAATTTCTGTGGAACAATGGTTGAAAAGTAATGTCGGACTTTCATTTGGTCCTTTTCATAGATTTTTTTTTATTTATTACTTTTGTCAGATTCAAGTTATTTCTGTGACCAGTGTGGGTTTTTCTTTCATTAAATGAGGGGTACCAACAATTTTGACCACGTGTGTATATTACCTTATTGTTGTGATAACGGATGAACAGAGGCTAGGGTAACTGTGTCCCAAGAAAGCAATTATATGCCAAGTGGCACAAGTATATATGACTGTTCATTATAGTTGAAATCAGTAATTTCAGCCGACTTAACTAATGTATTGGGGAGGAGGCCTTCACTGCTGTTAACACCTAAAGATTCTTTTTGAACAAAGAGGAGGGAAGGAAAAACGGCACCAAAATTGTATGCAAAAAGTATTAAATTTTATTCACATAAAATATATGAGGATGCAACATTAGTCATAAGAATAAATAGTACAATATCAAATAGAAATAGAAAAAATGAGGAAACCCGAGGATGAGGAATGCAGGTGTGGGTAGAACACAAAAAAGGGGGGGGAGATGTAAAGTCCTACCCGTTGCCGTAACGGAGCCCTGGGGGGGTGGTGTATCACTGAAGTATATGAGTCCAAAAAATGGACCCCAGCCCCCCAAGGTAGTAAATAACCCAGATGACCCTCCACAGAGGATGTGTAGTCAAAGATTGAAGTACATGACCAAAAAACAGGTAGACAAAGTACTTAGAAGAAGTATAAAGAGATAGTATCCACCAGAGTAGTCGTGAGGCAATAGAGAGGAGGCTGAAGCGTTGTGTGTAATGTATGATTATAGTCGTGAAGCCGAGAGGTGCCCAATAGCACATAAACGGCTAATAAAAAATACACACACACAATCAGGTCCTGTATGCCCGGACTAGTCGTGGAGCTGGAGAGGAAAGAAAATACACACGCACAATCAAGTCCTTTGTGCCCGGACTAGTCGTGGAGTTGGAGAGGAAGAAAAGAAAAAAGGTCCCGTTAAGGGACACAAGAAAGAGGGCAAATGTAAACAGTTAGAAGGGTGTGCAGCCCAGCTCAAGAAGTGGACTAGTCGTGTGGCAGAGAGAGGAAGCAAGTAGGTACAAGAAAGGGAGTAGTCGTGAAGCCGAGAGGTGCAGTACAGCACAATGACGGCCAAAGTAAAACAAGGGGTGAGAGGAAAAGCAAGTCTCTGGACCCACAGTAGTTATGTGAGTCAAAGGGGAGTAAAAGCAAAGGAAAAGTGAGAAGAACAAAGACTACCTGTACAAGTGGAGGGAGGTGGCGGCAGGAGGACGGTGGGACCGTCCTCCTGCCGCCACCTCCCTCCACTTGTACAGGTAGTCTTTGTTCTTCTCACTTTTCCTTTGCTTTTACTCCCCTTTGACTCACATAACTACTGTGGGTCCAGAGACTTGCTTTTCCTCTCACCCCTTGTTTTACTTTGGCCGTCATTGTGCTGTACTGCACCTCTCGGCTTCACGACTACTCCCTTTCTTGTACCTACTTGCTTCCTCTCTCTGCCACACGACTAGTCCACTTCTTGAGCTGGGCTGCACACCCTTCTAACTGTTTACATTTGCCCTCTTTCTTGTGTCCCTTAACGGGACCTTTTTTCTTTTCTTCCTCTCCAACTCCACGACTAGTCCGGGCACAAAGGACTTGATTGTGCGTGTGTATTTTCTTTCCTCTCCAGCTCCACGACTAGTCCGGGCATACAGGACCTGATTGTGTGTGTGTATTTTTTATTAGCCGTTTATGTGCTATTGGGCACCTCTCGGCTTCACGACTATAATCATACATTACACACAACGCTTCAGCCTCCTCTCTATTGCCTCACGACTACTCTGGTGGATACTATCTCTTTATACTTCTTCTAAGTACTTTGTCTACCTGTTTTTTGGTCATGTACTTCAATCTTTGACTACACATCCTCTGTGGAGGGTCATCTGGGTTATTTACTACCTTGGGGGGCTGGGGTCCATTTTTTGGACTCATATACTTCAGTGATACACCACCCCCCCAGGGCTCCGTTACGGCAACGGGTAGGACTTTACATCTCCCCCCCCTTTTTTGTGTTCTACCCACACCTGCATTCCTCATCCTCGGGTTTCCTCATTTTTTCTATTTCTATTTGATATTGTACTATTTATTCTTATGACTAATGTTGCATCCTCATATATTTTATGTGAATAAAATTTAATACTTTTTGCATACAATTTTGGTGCCGTTTTTCCTTCCCTCCTCTTTGTTCAAAATGCTCTTTGAAGCAGGCACCCCCCCTGTGGGAACTCCAGGTTGTGTTTCCCCCAGTGATTATTGAATTAAGCCATGTACATGTTGTTTATAACCTAAAGATTCTTGCCTGACTTAAGGAAACTGGCACTTATCACAATCATTTATGACCCTATCTGTGGATAATTGCTAGGACCCCATGTCATGCATTTGGTACAATTGTTCTACTCATTGTTCGTTGGACTGACAAATAAATGAATACAGCATTCAGTTATTAGTGCTCTTCTGCTCCTCTATCTCAGTCAGTCCCATACACAAAGTATAGTGCAGTGGTGCCAATCTGTGACCATTTCTAGGTTCAAATAGGGTACAAGCGACTCGTTCTCAGGATCTGTGCAATGGATTAATGATGAATGGTTCAAACTCTTAGGGTATCAACCCTCACTCCCTAGCTCATTTTAAGGGAACCAAAACAAATCTGAAGCCTAAAAGGTTGAAGGGAAAAAAAAAACAAACTTTTTTTTTTCTTTTTAATACTAGTCATAAAATCATCCTTGTAGTCGTTATAAGGGGAACAAGTACAATGGATATAAGCTGCAGACATACATTTAGAACACAAAGCTAGCTTTCACTATCAAGCCTATATGCACCTACAGGCACTAATCAGTTTGCGACTCCCAGTAGACGACTGCAGAACAAAATAGAAGATATGCTAATGAGCAATAGGACACCTGAATTAAGTAATGCTGCAATGGAAACATTCTAGCAAAGGCTTACATCTGTGGAAAAGGTGTAAAGGTGGGAGACCATGCTGCAACCTTAAAATCTGAGAATCACTGCCCGAGAGGCACCAACCGCACAGCCAGAGTAAGACATGAATAGCTAAGTGGCCAAGCAGAAAACGGAATCTTGAAAGCCAAGAGGTCCATGCCTATAGCTTTGAGGATAAAGTCAGATCATCTGAGGAGAAAGTGGCCAACAGGTACATACTGTATGATTGGCCTTGACCACATCCAACTTGTGGAGGTACTGCTCTTTTAGGTGGCAAGTGTAGTACAGAAGTACGACAGAATGTTGTCTTTGTTCAAATAGGTGTATACCATCTTCAAAAAGGAAGGTCGAGCTTTGGGAGAGAACTGCCAATTTGCAGGCTCTCCAGATTCACAATGATAAAGGCCATCTTCAATGAACGAAAAAAAGAGAATTTTGTTTACTTACCGTAAATTCTTTTTCTTATAGTTCCGTATTGGGAGACCCAGACCATGGGTGTTTAGCTTCTGCCTCCGGATGACACACAAAGTACTACACTTAAAAGTGTAGCTCCTCCCTCTGAGCTTATACACCCCCTGGAGACCCAGATCTAGCCAGTTTAGTGCAAAAGCTGAAGGAGAATAGCCACCCACAAGTAAAAACAGAGCAAAAACCAGAACAACCGGAGACTCCGTCAACAACAACAGCCGGTGAAAACACGCGAAACAAGAAATTGCCAACAGGCAACAGGGAGGGAGCTGGGTCTCACAATACGGAACTATAAGAAAAAGAATTTACGGTAAGTAAACAAAATTCTCTTTTTCTTTATCGTTCCTATGGGAGACCCAGACCATGGGACGTCTCAAAGCAGTACATGGGTGGGAAATAAACAGAAAAACTAAGAAGTAGGCAGAACCTAACTTCACAAATGGGCAACAGCCGCCTGAAAGATGCATCTGCCCAAGCTCGCATCTGCCGAAGCATGAGCATGCACTTGGTAGTGCTTTGAAAAGGTATGCAGGCTAGTCCAAGTGGCAGCCTGACAGACTTGTTGAGCCGTAGCCTGGTGCCTGAAAGCCCAAGAGGCACCGACAGCTCTGGTCGAGTGTGCCTTGATCCCCGGCGGGGGAGGCACCTGAGAACACTGGTAGGCGTCCGAAATGGTCGACCTAATCCAACGGGCTAAGGTCGGCTTAGAAGCAGAGAGGCCCTTGCGCCGACCTGTGGTTAGCACAAAAAGAGAGGTGCACCGCCTAAGAGCAGCGGTGTGAGACAGATAGATCCGGAGAGCACGCACCAGATCCAGAGTATGCAGCGCTTTTTCAAAGCGATGAACAGGAGCCGGACAAAAGGAAGGTAGGGTAATGTCCTGGTTAAGGTGGAAAGGAGAGACCACCTTAGGAAGAAAGTCCGGAGTCAGACGGAGAACCACCTTGTCTTGATGAAAAACCAAAAAAGGTGACTCCGAAGAGAGCGCAACCAAATCGGAGACTCTCCTGAGGGAAGTTATGGCCACTAGAAAGACCACTTTCTGTGAAAGACGAAACAAAGAAACCTCCCTAAGAGGCTCAAAGGGGGGTTTCTGCAAAACCGTGAGAACCAAATTGAGGTCCCAGGGATCCAAGGGCCGCCGGTAAGGCGGAATGATGTGAGACGCGCCCTGCATGAAGGTGCGGACCTGAGCCAGCCGGGCGAGACGCCGCTGGAACAGCACTGACAGAGCTGAGATTTGTCCCTTGAGAGAGTTGAGGGACAGTCCCAGCTGCAGACCGGACTGTAGAAAGGACAGAAGGGTCGGCAAGGAAAATGGCCAAGGAGGATGGCCGGAAGAGCGACACCAGGACAGGAAAATTTTCCAAGTCCTGTGATAGATCTTGGCGGAGGAAGACTTACGGGCCCGAGTCATAGTGGAGATGACTTCAGGAGGGATACCAGAAGCCGTCAAGATCCAGGACTCAAGATCCACGCCATCAATTTGAGAGCCGCAGAATTCAGGCGGAAAAACGGACCTTGTGAGAGAAGGTCTGGACGGTCCGGAAGATGCCACGGCACCTCTACGGACAGAAGGAGCAGGTCTGGGTACCAAGCTCGCCTGGGCCAATCCGGAGCAATGAGAATGACTCGACGGCCCTCCATTCTGATCTTGCGCAGGACTCTGGGCAAGAGAGCTAGAGGGGGAAACACGTAGGACAGACGAAACTGGGACCAGTCTTGGACCAGAGCGTCCGCGGCGAATGCCTGAGGATCGTGGGAGCGAGCCACGTAAACGGGAACTTTGTTGTTGTGACGGGACGCCATTAGGTCCACGTCCGGAGTGCCCCATTTGCGGCAATTGACTCTCACCGCACACACCGGATGGCACCCCACCCGACGGACGTGCGTTTCGGCGGATGCCTACCTGAAGCAACCCCTGACGTAGGCATCCGCCGAAACGCACGTCCGTCGGGTGGGGTGCCATCCGGTGTGTGCGGTGAGACATTCGATCGGTAAGCAGTATAATATAGTACACTTATGCTTTAACATTGAATTGCTTTGCTGTCTCCCACGGAGGGCTTCTATGGATCTTAATGAGATTGATTTCTAATAATTTATATAAGGATTATGCCTTGTAATTAATGACATGGTTATTGCTTATGATTTTTCCGTCTGAGTGATCAAGATCCATATATTCTCTCCACATATATGTACACCTGTGGTCCGCACTGGATTGTGCACCCTTTTTGTATGTCTGTAATCTGTACCCTGCACCTATGCATCAATAAACTTCTTTATTCACATAGGAAGTCTGATCGCATTCTTTTCTTTTTTTGGTTTCGGGTTGTCTGCTCTGGCGATTTTTCCATAGTCCTTATGACCACACACCAGGTTATTTATATGAATTGTGGTATTAAATTACTATTATTATGGTGGAGTGGATATTGAAATGTAACTATATTACAAACACACACATGTATGTACAAACACACACACACACACACACACACACACACACACACACGCGCATGCACGCACGCACATACAGTATTATGCTCACCTTACCTTCCGTTCCACCGCCGGGCTCATGGAGGAGGCCGGCGATGGAACAGAAGGTGAGGTGAGCATAATATGTGTACCTTTCGTTTCATTGTCGGCCTCCTGGGTCCTGTGGTTCGCCGCTGCGCTCCACTCCAGGCTGTGTATCGGCATCCATAGCGACGAGGGAGGAACTTCCTGTCACCTCTACTAAAAGGCAGCGCGCTGGCCAATCAGAAGCAAGCAGCTCTGCCTTTGACGTCAGCGCTCTGGCCAGGAAGTTCCTCCCTCGTCGTTATGGTAACCTGATACACAGCCCGGCCCCGTACCAGAGAACAGCAAGTCCCAGGAGACTGGCGATGGAACGGAAGGTAAGGTGAGCATATAATATGTGCGTGTGTGCTTGTGTGTGTTTGTGTGTGTGTGTGTGTTTGTACGTGTGTGGAATGACAGCATAGGGGACCAGGATAGGACATTTAACACGTGAGAATCGTCTGCATGGCAATGATTTCCTATGGGAAATTTAGCTTTGCTGAACGAGTAACTTGGTTAACAAGCACAGTCCCAGAACGGATTGTTCTCGTTAAGCAAGGTTCCACTGTAACAGAAAGACACTGGAGATCTTCTTTAATTTCCCATGTAAATACTGCAAGCTCAGTGATATGTGAAGCCGTCTCCAGTGTTCGGTATTTGTTTTAACATGCAACAGGTCTTATGTGACCTCTGTAAACACGATATTGGAAGCAAAATTGATTGGGTGTAATCTGGATAGATTTGCAATAACAAAATATTCTTTTTGAGATGTGATAAGAACATTAACATTTAACCCCTTCACCCCTGGCCACTAAAACACCCTAATGACCGGGCCATTTTTTGCATTTCTGACCAGTGTCACTTTATGAGGTTAAAACTCTAGAAAGCTTCAACGGATCCTGGTGATTCTGAGATTGTTTTTTCGTGACATATTGTACTTCATGTCAGTGGTAAATTTATGCCGATATTTTTTGCGCTTATTTGTGAAAATTTAGGAAATTTTGCGAAAATTTTGTAATTTTCAAACTTAGAAAATTTATGCCCATAAATCTGAGAGATATGTCACACAATATAGTTACTAAATAACAATTCCCACTTGTCTACTTTACATCAGCGCAATTTTCGAAACAAAATTTTTTTTCGTTAGGAAGTTAGAAGGGGTCAAAGTTCATCAGCAATTTCTCATTTTTCCAACAAAATTTACAAAATAATTTTTTTTAGGGACCACATCACATTTGAAGTGACTTTGAGAGGCCTAGGTGACAGAAAATACCCAAAAGTGACCCTATTCTAAAAACTGCACCCCGCACACTGCTCAAAACCACATCCAAGAAGTTTATTAACCCTTTAGGTGCTTCACAGCAACCAAAGCAATGTGGAAGGAAAAAATGAAAATTTTACTTTTTAACACAAAAATGTTACTTTAGCCATAAAATTTTCATTTTCACAAGGGAGAAAAGAGAAAGTGCACCATACAATTCATTGTGCATTTTCTCCTGAGTACGCTGATACCCCATATGTGGTAAAAATCAATTGTTTGGGCGCACGGCAGAGGTCGGAAGGGTAGGAGCACCATTTGAATTTTTGAACGCAAAATTAGCTGCACTCATTAGCGGACGCCATGTCGGGTTTGAAGACCCCCTGAGGTGCCTAAACAATTGAGCTCCCCCACAAGTGACCCCATTTTGGGAACTAGAGCCCTCAAATATTTTTTCTAGATGTTTGGTGAGCACTTTGAACCCCTGGGGGCTTCACAGAAGTTTATAACGTTAAGCCGTGAAAAGAAAAACTTTTTTTTTTTACCACAAAACTGTTGCTTCAACTAGGTAGCTTTTTTTTCCACAAGGGTATCAGGAAAAAATGCACCATAAAATGTATTGTGCATTTTCTCTTGAGTACGCAGATACCCCATATGTGGTGGAAAGTAATTGTTTGGGCGCATGGCGGGGCTCAGAAGAGAAGGAGCGCCATTTGACAGCAAAATTGGTTGGAATCATTAGCTGACGTAATGTTGCATTTGGAGACCTCCTGAGGTGCCTAAACAATGGAGCTCCCCCCACAAGTGACCCCATTTTGGAAACTAGACCCCTCAAGGAATTATCTAGATGTTTAACGAGCCCCAAGGGGCTCCACAGAAGTTGATAATGTTGAGCCATGAATACAATTTTTTTTTTTTCACTACAAAACTGTTACTTGAACCAGGTAGCTTTTTTCACAAGGGTATCAGGCAAAAATGTACCATAAAACGTATTGTGCAATTTCTCCTGAGTACGGAGATACCTCATATGTAGTGGAAAGTAATTGTTTGGGCGCATGGCGGGGCTCAGAAGAGAAGGCGCACCATTTGACAGCAAAATTGGTTGGAATCATTAGCGGATGCCATGTCACGTTTGGAGACCCCCTATGGTGCCTAAACAGTGGAGCTCCCCTACAAGTGACCCCATTTTGGCACTAGACCCTCCAAGGAATTTAGAAGTTTGGTGAGCCCCTTGTACCCTCAGGGGCTCCACAGAAGTTGATAACGTTAAACCGTGAAAATTATTTATTTATTTTTTTTTACCACAAAATTTTTGCATCAACCAGGTAGCTTTTTTTTTTTTTACAACGGTATCAGGAAAAAATGCACCATAAAACGTATTGTGCAATTTTTCCTGAGTACCTCATATGTGGTGGAAATAAATTGTTTGAGCGCATGGCGGGGCTCAGAAGAGAAGGAAGGCCATTTGACTTTTCAAACACACAGACCCGGTGCACTGATGGGCCGCTGCAGGACGCACGGTCGGATGAGATATAAAAAGCGTCGAGGATACGGAAAAAAGAAAAAAAAATTACGCCAAAAATTGAGCAGGGATGCCGATCCGTTATGTGTGTCCCTGATCAACGCTCGGCGGGATGCACGGACGGATGCGATACAAAAAGCATCGGGGATACGGGAAAAAAAAGTCACGACAAAAAATTGACCATGGATGCAGATCCATTATCTGCATCCCTGATCAGCGCACGGACGGATGAGGCGTAAAAATGGACAGGGGATACAGGGAAAAAAAAAAAAAGAGAATTTTGTTTACTTACCGTAAATTCTTTTTCTTATAGTTCCGTATTGGGAGACCCAGACCATGGGTGTATAGCTTCTGCCTCCGGAGGACACACAAAGTACTACACTAAAAAGTGTAGCTCCTCCCTCTGAGCATATACACCCCCTGGATAACCAAATATAGCCAGTTTAGTGCAAAAGCTGAAGGAGAACAGCCACCCACAAGTAGAGATAGAGCAAGAACCGGAACAACCGAAGCCTCTGTCTACAACAACAGCCGGTGATAACACGCGGAACAAGAAACTGCCAACAGGCAACAGGGAGGGTGCTGGGTCTCCCAATATGGAACTATAAGAAAAAGAATTTACGGTAAGTAAACAAAATTCTCTTTTTCTTTATCGTTCCTATGGGAGACCCAGACCATGGGACGTCTCAAAGCAGTCCATGGGTGGGAAATAAACAGAAAACTGAGAAGTAGGCGAAACCTAACTTCACAAATGGGCGACAGCCGCCTGAAGGATGCGCCTGCCCAAGCTCGCATCTGCCGAAGCATGAGCATGCACTTGGTAGTGCTTCGAAAAGGTATGCAGACTAGTCCAAGTGGCAGCCTGACAGACCTGCTGAGCCGTAGCCTGGTGCCTGAAAGCCCAAGAGGCACCGACAGCTCTGGTCGAGTGTGCCTTGATCCCCGGCGGGGGAGGCACTTGAGTACACTGGTAGGCATCGGAAATGGCCGACCTAATCCAACGAGCTAGGGTCGGCTTAGAAGCCGAGAGGCCCTTACGCCGACCTGTGGTCAGCACAAAAAGAGAGGTGCACCGCCTAAGAACAGCGGTGCGAGACACATAGATCCGGAGCGCCCGCACCAGATCCAGAGTATGCAACGCTTTTTCAAAGCGATGAACAGGAGCCGGACAAAAGGAAGGCAGGGAAATGTCCTGGTTAAGGTGGAAAGGAGAAACCACCTTAGGGAGAAAGTCCGGAGTCGGACGGAGAACCACCTTGTCTTGATGAAAAACCAAAAAAGGTGACTCCGAAGAGAGCGCAGCCAAATCAGAGACTCTCCTGAGGGAAGTTATGGCCACTAGAAAGACCACTTTCTGTGAAAGACGAGACAAAAACCTCCCTAAGAGGCTCAAAGGGGGGTTTCTGCAAAGCCGTGAGGACCAGATTAAGGTCCCAGGGATCCAAAGGCCACCGGTAAGGCGGAATGATGTGAGATGCGCCCTGCATGAAGGTGCGCACCTGAGCCAGCCGGGCGATACGCCGCTGGAACAACACTGACAGAGCCGAGACCTGTCCCTTGAGGGAATTGAGGGATAGTCCTAGCTGCAGACCGGACTGTAGAAAGGACAGGAGGGTCGGCAAGGAAAAAGGCCAAGGAGCATGGCCGGAAGAGCGACACCAGGACAGGAAAATTCTCCAGGTCCTGTGATATATTTGGGCCGAGGAAGACTTCCGAGCCCGAGTCATAGTGGAGATGACTTCAGGAGGGATACCAGAAGTCGTCAAGATCCAGGACTCAAGAGCCACGCCAACAATCTGAGAGCCGCAGAATTCAGGCGGAAAAACGGACCTTGTGAGAGAAGGTCTGGACGGTCCGGGAGATGCCACGGCACCTCTACGGACAGATGGAGCAGGTCTGGGTACCAAGCTCGCCTGGGCCAGTCTGGAGCAATGAGGATGACCCGACGGCCCTCCATTCTGATCTTGCGCAGGACTCTGGGCAAGAGAGCTAGAGGGGGAAACACGTAAGACAGACGAAACTGGGACCAATCTTGAACCAGCGCGTCCGCTGCAAAGGCCTGAGGATCGTGGGAGCGAGCCACGTAAACCGGAACCTTGTTGTTGTGCCGGGATGCCATTAGATCCACTTCCGGAGTGCCCCACTTGCGGCAGATTGACCGAAACACTGCCGGATGCAGAGCCCACTCGCCGCTGTCCACGGTTTGACGGCTGAGATAATCTGCCTCCCAGTTTTCCACGCCTGGGATGTGGACTGCGGATATGGTGGACTTGGAGTCCTCCGTCCACTGAAGGATGCGTTGAACCTCCAACATTGCCAGGCGGCTGCGTGTCCCGCCCTGGTGATTGATGTAGGCAACCGCTGTCGCGTTGTCTGACTGGACTCGAATGTGCTTGCCCGCCAACAGGTGGTGAAAGGCTAAGAGAGCTAGAAGCACAGCTCTGGTTTCCAGCACATTGATCAAGAGGGCTGATTCGGACGGAGTCCAAGTGCCCTGCGCTCTGTGGTGGAGATATACTGCTCCCCAGCCGGATAGACTGGCATCCGAGGTGAGGATCACCCAGGACGGGGCCAGGAAGGAGCGTCCCTGAGACAGAGAGAGGGGCCGAAGCCACCACTGAAGGGAGCCCCTGGTCTGTGGCGACAGAGCCACTAACCTGTGCAAGGAGGAAGTCCGCTTGTCCCAACAGCGGAGAATGTCCAGCTGCAGAGGACGCAGATGGAACTGGGCAAAGGGAACCGCTTCCATTGACGCCACCATCTGACCCAGCACCTGCATTAGGTGCCTGATGGAATGACGGCGGGGCCTCCGCAAAGAGCGCACCGCCAGATGGAGGGACTGCTGTTTGACTAAAGGCAGCTTCACAAGTGCCGGCAGAGTCTCGAATTGCATCCCTAGGTACGTGAGCTTCTGGGTCGGAGTCAGAGTGGACTTGGGCAGATTGACAAGCCACCCGAATTGGACTAGAGTGGCGAGAGTGAGCGAGACACTCCGCTGACAGTCTGCACTGGATGAAGCCTTGACTAGAAGGTCGTCCAGGTAAGGAATCACTGCCAACCCTTGGAGGTGCAGAACCGCAACCACTGCTGCCATGACCTTGGTGAATACTCGAGGGGCCGTGGCTAACCCGAAGGGGAGAGCCACGAATTGGAAATGTTCCTCTCCGATTGCAAAACGTAGCCAACGCTGGTGTGAAACTGCAATTGGCACATGCAGATAGGCATCTCTGATGTCGATGGATGCTAGGAAATCTCCTTGGGTCATTGAGGCAATGACTGATCGCAGAGACTCCATGCGAAAATGCCGCACCTGAACATGCTTGTTGAGAAGCTTGAGATCCAGGATGGGCCGGAAGGAACCGTCCTTTTTCGGGACTAGGAAGAGATTTGAGTAGAAACCTCTGAACCGTTCCCGGGCGGGAACCGGTACAATTACTCCGTTGGCCTGCAAGGATGCCACGACCTGAGAGAAGGCGGCGGCCTTGGAGCAGGGGGGAGTTGACAGAAAAAATCTGTTTGGCGGGCTGGAAGAGAATTCTATCCTGTAGCCGTGGGAGATGATATCCCGCACCCACTGATCGGAAACGTGTTGAAACCACACGTCGCCAAAGTGGGAGAGCCTGCCACCGACCAAGGACGTTGCTGGCGCGGCCAGATAGTCAAGAGGAGGCTGCCTTAGTGGCAGCAGCTCCTGCGGTCTTCTGAGGACGTGGCTTCGTGCGCCAGTTGGGTTTTTGGTCCTTGGCTGAGTTAGTGGACGAAGCCGAGGGCTTAGAGGACGACCAGTTGGAGGAACGAAAGGAACGAAACCTCGACTGGTTCCTGCCCTGGACAGGTTTCCTGGTTTCAGTTTGTGGCAAGGAAGTACTCTTCCCGCCAGTAGCTTCCTTAATAATTTCATCCAGTTGTTCACCGAACAGCCTGGACCCAGCAAATGGGAGCCCAGCAAGGTACTTCTTTGAAGAAGCGTCTGCCTTCCACTCTCGAAGCCACAAGATCCTGCGGATAGCGAGGGAATTAGCCGAAGCCACCGCAGTGCGGTGAGAAGCCTCCAGCATGGCAGACATGGCATAGGATGAAAAGGCTGAAGCCTGAGAAGTTAAGGCAACCATTTCGGGCATAGAGTCCCTGGTGAGGGAATGCATCTCCTCTAGAGAAGCAGAGATGGCTTTGAGAGCCCACACTGCTGCAAAAGATGGGGAGAACGAGGCTTAGAGAAGGATTCTACCCAAGCCGGGGGTTCAGCCACCGGAGCCGAAGCAGCCGGAGGGACCACTGGGGATGAGACTCCAGGCTGAGGCACCACAATGTTAGAGCAGGCATCACAATGTGGATATGTGCTCGGTTCAGGCAGTACGAGCTTACATGCAGTGCATATTGAGTACAGCCTTGCAGCCTTGCTCCTCGTGTGAGACATGCTGCTGAAGTGGGGGCTCTGAGCCAGAATGACCCCCAGAGAGTATATAAGCAGGTCCACAACCGGAGGTTGTGGCTTACCAGACAGTTTGTGTGCCCTCCAGATCCCACAGCCCGGACCCCCAGAGAGATGCTGCAGCCAGCGCCGATCGCTGTGAGAACGCTGATAAAATGGCGCCGGAGCAAGGAGAGGGGGCGGGGCCTACTCTAAGAGCGGGATCCGGAGGGCCAAGGAGATATACAGGGGAGGGAATATTTCCTCAGAGAGGAGTGTCCCTCCCCTGTGCCGAACGGCCGCTGGGCGGAGCCGCACTGTCCCTCTGCATGATTGACATGCAGGGGCAGTGAAATCGAAACTAGGCCTCAGGCGAAGCCGGGGCCTAAATTTAACGATGCGGCCGGCGCGCAGGCACCATCGGCGCGGTTCTCAGGTGAAAACCAGAGAACCGGCCGGAAATGTCAGAATAGATACACAGCCCACTCTCCCCAACAATAAAGTACAAGGGACCCCCCAACAATAACGTCTCAGATACTTAGCTTGTGAGACGCAGGGCCAGGTCCCTGAGGGATGAGTGCTCCGTCCGTCAGGATCCTGAAGGGCTGCGGATGGAGACCGGTCTCCTGCAAGGCAAGGAGAACCGTGCTGGCTCCCACTTCAAGCCAGAGCCCGAGGGATGGTGAAGGAGCGCGGCATGTAAGGCTCCAGCCCTGAAATCAACCTTAACAACACCGCCGACACAGTGGGGTGAGAAGGGACATGCCGGGAGTCCAGGCTTGGACCCGCTTTTCTTCAAACTCTTTCCAAAAATCAAAAATCAGATGAGAATGCATGTGTGGATGTGTGCCTCCTGAACACAAAGCATTGAACTGGCTATATTTGGTTATCCAGGGGGTGTATATGCTCAGAGGGAGGAGCTACACTTTTTAGTGTAGTACTTTGTGTGTCCTAAGGAGGCAGAAGCTATACACCCATGGTCTGGGTCTCCCATAGGAACGATAAAGAAAAGAAGGGAATTTTGTTTACTTACCGTAAATTCCTTTTCTTCTAGCTCCAATTGGGAGACCCAGACAATTGGGGTGTATAGCTACTGCCTCCGGAGGCCACACAAAGTATTACACTTAAAAGTGTAAGGCCCCTCCCCTTCTGGCTATACACCCTCCCGTGGGATCACGGGCTCCTCAGTTTTAGTGCAAAAGCAAGAAGGAGGAAAGCCAATAACAGGTTTAAAGACAAATTCAATCCGAAGAAACATCGGAGAACTGAAACCATTCAACATGAACAACATGTGTACCCGAAAAAAACAAAAATCCCTAAGAAAACAGGGCGGGTGCTGGGTCTCCCAATTGGAGCTAGAAGAAAAGGAATTTACGGTAAGTAAACAAAATTCCCTTCTTCTTTGTCGCTCCTAATTGGGAGACCCAGACAATTGGGACGTCCAAAAGCAGTCCCTGGGTGGGTAAAATAATACCTCGTGATAGGGCCGTCAAACAGCCCTGTCCTACAGGTGGGCAACCGCCGCCTGAAGGACTTGTCTACCTAGGCTGGCGTCCGCCGAAGCGTAGGTATGCACCTGATAATGCTTGGTAAAGGTGTGCAGACTCGACCAGGTAGCCGCCTGGCACACCTGCTGAGCCGTAGCCTGGTGCCGTAATGCCCAGGACGCACCCACGGCTCTGGTAGAATGGGCCTTCAGCCCTGAAGGAACCGGAAGCCCCGCAGAACGGTAGGTTTCAAGAATTGGTTCCTTGATCCACCGAGCCAGGGTGGATTTGGAAGCTTGCGACCCTTTACGCTGACCAGCGACAAGGACAAAGAGTGCATCCGAGCGGCGTAAGGGCGCCGTGCGGGAAATGTAGATCCTGAGTGCTCTGACCAGATCCAACAAATGCAAATCTTTCTCAAATTGATGAACTGGATGAGGACACAAGGAAGGTAATGTGACATCCTGATTGAGGTGAAAGGGGGATACCACCTTAGGGAGAAACTCAGGAATCGGACGTAGAACCACCTTGTCCTGGTGAAACACCAGGAAGGGAGATTTGCATGACAGCGCTGCTAGCTCGGACACTCTCCGAAGAGACGTGACCGCTACTAGAAAGGCCACTTTCTGTGAAAGACGAGAAAGGGAAACATCCTTCATAGGCTCGAAAGGCGGCTTCTGGAGAGCAATTAGAACCTTGTTCAGATCCCAGGGCTCTAACGGCCGCTTGTAAGGAGGGACGATATGACAAACTCCTTGCAGGAACGTGCGTACCTGAGGAAGTCGTGCTAGGCGTTTCTGAAAAAATACAGATAGCGCTGAGACTTGTCCTTTAAGGGAGCTGAGCGACAAACCTTTTTCCAACCCGGATTGCAGGAAGGAAAGAAAAGTAGGCAATGCAAAAGGCCAGGGAGAAACTCCCTGAGCAGCGCACCAAGATAAGAATATCTTCCACGTCCTGTGGTAGATCTTGGCGGAGGATGGTTTTCTAGCCTGTCTCATGGTGGCAATAACCTTTCGAGATAATCCTGAAGACGCTAGGATCCAGGACTCAATGGCCACACAGTCAGGTTCAGGGCCGCAGAATTCAGATGGAAAAACGGCCCTTGAGACAGCAAGTCTGGTCGTTCTGGTAGTGCCCATGGTTGGCCTACCGTGAGGTGCCACAGATCTGGGTACCACGATCTCCTCGGCCAGTCTGGAGCGACGAGGATGGCGCGGCGGCAGTCGGCCCTGATCTTGCGCAGCACTCTGGGTAACAATGCCAGAGGTGGGAACACATAAGGTAGCCGGAACTGCGACCAATCTTGAACTAAGGCGTCTGCCGCCAGAGCTCGGTGATCGTGAGACCGTGCCATGAAAGCAGGGACCTTGTTGTTGTGCCGTGACGCCATCAGGTCGACGTCCGGCATCCCCCAGCGGCGACAGATCTCCTGAAACACGTCCGGGTGAAGGGACCATTCCCCTGCGTCCATACCCTGGCGACTGAGGAAGTCTGCTTCCCAGTTTTCCACGCCTGGGATGTGAACTGCGGATATGGTGGATGCCGTGTCTTCCACCCACGTCAGAATCCGTCGGACTTCTTGGAAGGCTTGCCGACTGCGTGTTCCACCTTGGTGGTTGATGTACGCTACCGCTGTGGAGTTGTCCGACTGAATTCGGATCTGCTTGCCTTCCAGCCACTGCTGGAAGGCTTGTAGGGCAAGATACACTGCTCTGATTTCCAGAACATTGATCTGAAGGGTGGACTCTTCCTGAGTCCACGTCCCTTGAGCCCTGTGGTGGAGAAACACTGCTCCCCACCCCGATAGACTCGCGTCTGTCGTGACTACCTCCCAGGATGGGGGTAGAAAGGACTTTCCTTTCGACAATGCGGTGGGAAGAAGCCACCACCGAAGAGATTCCTTGGCCGCCTGAGAAAGGGAGACGTCTCTGTCGAGGGACGTCGACTTCCCGTCCCATTGGCGGAGAATGTCCCATTGTAGTGGACGGAGATGAAACTGCGCGAAAGGGACTGCTTCCATTGCTGCTACCATCTTCCCTAGGAAGTGCATGAGGCGTCTCAAGGGGTGTGACTGGCCTTGAAGGAGAGATTGCACCCCTGTCTGTAGTGAACGCTGTTTGTCCAGCGGAAGCTTCACTATCGCTGAGAGAGTATGAAACTCCATGCCAAGATATGTTAGCGATTGGGTCGGGGTTAGATTTGACTTTGAAAAGTTGATGATCCACCCGAAACTCTGGAGAGTCTCCAGCGCAACGTTCAGGCTGTGTTGGCATGCCTCTTGAGAGGGTGCCTTGACAAGTAGATCGTTCAAATACGGGATCACAGAGTGACCTTGAGAGTGCAGGACTGCTACTACTGCTGCCATGACCTTGGTGAAGACACGTGGGGCTGTCGCCAGCCCGAAAGGCAGAGCTACGAACTGAAGGTGTTCGTCTCCTATAACGAAGCGTAGAAAACGCTGGTGCTCTGGAGCAATCGGCACGTGGAGATAAGCATCCTTGATGTCTATAGATGCTAGGAAATCTCCTTGAGACATTGAGGCGATGACGGAGCGAAGGGATTCCATTCGGAACCGCCTGGTTTTTACGTGCTTGTTGAGCAGTTTTAGATCCAGAACGGGACGGAATGACCCGTCCTTTTTTGGCACCACAAACAAGTTGGAGTAAAAACCGTGACCTTGTTCCTGAAGAGGAACGGGGGTCACCACTCCTTCCGCTTTTAGAGTGGACACCGCTAGCAGCAGAGCATCGGCTCGGTCGGGAGGTGGAGAAGTTCTGAAGAAGCGAGTTGGAGGACGAGAGCTGAACTCTATCCTGTATCTTTGAGACAGAATGTCTCTCACCCAACGGTCTGTGACCTGTGGCAGCCAAATGTCGCCAAAGCGGGAGAGCCTGCCACCGACCGAGGATGCGGAGAGAGGAGGCCGAAAGTCATGAGGAAGCCGCCTTGGTAGCGGGTCTTCCGGCTGTCTTTTTTGGGCGTGACTGAGTCCGCCAAGAATCTGAGCTCCTCTGATCCTTTTGAGTCCTTTTGGACGAGGAGAATTGGGACCTGCCTGAGCCTCGAAAGGACCGAAACCCCGACTGTCCTCTCCTCTGTTGGGGTTTGTTTTGTCTGGGCTGAGGTAAGGATGAATCTTTACCCTTGGAGTGTTTAATGATTTCATCCAAGCGCTCACCAAACAGTCGGTCACGAGAAAATGGCAAACTGGTTAAACACTTTTTGGAAGCAGAATCTGCCTTCCATTCTCTTAACCACAAGGCTCTGCGTAAAACCACGGAGTTGGCGGACGCCACTGCCGTACGGCTCGTAGAGTCTAGGACAGCATTAATCGCGTAAGACGCAAATGCAGACATTTGAGAGGTTAAGGGTGCCACCTGCGGAGCAGATGTACGTGTGACCGTGTCAATCTGTGTAAGACCAGCTGAAATAGCTTGGAGTGCCCATACGGCTGCGAATGCCGGAGCCAATGACGCGCCAATAGCCTCATAGATGGATTTCAACCAGAGCTCCATCTGTCTGTCAGTGGCATCCTTAAGTGCCGCCCCATCTTCCACTGCAACTAAGGATCTAGCTGCAAGCCTGGAGATTGGAGGATCCACCTTGGGACACTGGGTCCAGCCCTTGACCACGTCAGGGGGAAAAGGATAACGTGTATCCTTAAGCCGTTTGGAAAAACGCTTATCCGGATAAGCGTGGTGCTTCTGGATTGCTTCTCTAAAGTCAGAGTGGTCCAGAAATAAACTTAATTTACGCTTGGGATACCTGAAATGGAATTTCTCCTGCTGTGAAGCTGTCTCCTCCACAGGAGGAGCAGGGGGAGAAATGTCCAACATTTTATTGATGGACGCTATAAGATCATTCACTATGGCGTCACCATCAGGTGTATCCAAATTGAGAGCGGTCTCAGGATCAGAATCCTGATCAGCTACCTCCGCCTCATCATACAGAGAATCCTGCTGGGACCCTGACCAGTGTGATGAAGTCGAGGGCCGCTCATAGCGAGCTCGTTTAGGCTGTCTGGGACTATCGTCCGTGTCAGAGCCATCACCCTGGGATGCAAGTGACACCCCCGGATCCCGGAGCTGTTCCAACTGAGGGGGACCAGGGAGCAATGAGTTAACAGTGCCCATGGCCTGAGTTACTGGTCTAGACTGCAATGTTTCAAGAATTTTAGTCATAGTCACAGACAATCTGTCAGCAAAAACTGCAAACTCCGTCCCTGTCACCTGGACAGTATTCACAGGAGGTTCTGCCTGGGTCACCTCCAGCAGAGGCCCCGGCCGAGCAAGTGCCACAGGGGCCGAGCACTGCACACAGTGGGGGTCAGTGGAACCTGCCGGTAGAACAGCCCCACATGCGGTACAAGCAGCATAGAAAGCCTGTGCCTTGGCACCTTTGCTTTTTGCGGTCGACATGCTGTTGTGTCCTCTGAGTAATCTAGGAGGGTATATAGCAGAGAATCACCAGCGACCGTACAGTGCAATGTATAGCTGCAAGCATAAAATACAAATATACACTTCGGCACCAGTGGGGGTCAGCCCTTGAGGGCAGCTTACCGCCCGCTCAAAAGCGGGTGTGTGGGCACCAGAATCCAGTGTCTGGGTCTCCCAGTCTCCTCTCTCCAGCTCAGACTGCACACAGGAATGGCTGCCGGCGTCCTGTGAAGAGGGGCGGACCGTGGGCGTGCCTCAAACAAAGTGCGGGAAACTGGCGTCCCACTGTGCCCAGTGTGAGGGCTGGAGTATGCAAAGCAGACTCCAGCCCTCTGCGCTGACGTTCTGTACAGCGTCCCGCCCTTCCCCTGACTGGCAGGCCTGGGGGCGGGAACGAACCGAAACTAGGCCGCAAAAAGCCGGGGACTCGAGTAATAAGCGCGGCCGTCATATATGCACGGCCAGCGCGGAAGTCCCCGGCGCACCACAAGTCCCAGCCGCGCCGCAGCGAAAAAACTGACAACAGCGGCCGGCACGGCAGTTTCAATACATGTCCCCTCTCAGCAGAGCTGTAGATAGGAATGGCACCAGCGCGCAGCGCTGTTGTCCCCGGCGCACTAACACACCCAGCAATGCTGCGGTGTGCGCGCGATATGTACAGGGACACAGAGTACCTTGACGTAGCAGGGCCTTTCCCTGACGATACTCAGCTCCATTCCAGCAGATTCTCCAGGGGCTGTGGATGGAGCACGGTCTCAGTGCCTGGAGACCGGTAAAATCCCACTTCACCCAGAGCCCGAAGGGGGATGGGGAAGGAAGCAGCATGTGGGCTCCAGCCTCCGTACCCGCAATGGGTACCTCAACCTTAACAAACACCGCCGACAAAAAGTGGGGTGAGAAGGGAGCATGCTGGGGGCCCTAGTATGGGCCCTCTTTTCTTCCATCCGACATAGTCAGCAGCTGCTGCTGACTAAACAGTGGAGCTATGCGTGTATGTGTGCCTCCTTCGCACAAAGCATGAAAACTGAGGAGCCCGTGATCCCACGGGAGGGTGTATAGCCAGAAGGGGAGGGGCCTTACACTTTTAAGTGTAATACTTTGTGTGGCCTCCGGAGGCAGTAGCTATACACCCCAATTGTCTGGGTCTCCCAATTAGGAGCGACAAAGAAAAGTAATACTCACAGTACCCAGAGGATTAGCAGAAGAATCACTGACCAGAAGAACTGCAGAAGGAACAGAAGGCAAGCGAGATAGCTGTACAGGAGCAGCAGGAAGGACGTTGGACAGATCAGCAGAAGACCCAGGAAGAAGGACCCAGCGATGGAGGCAGATGTGATCGGGCCAGTGAAGACCTCGGACGAGCCGGTGAAGGCAGGTGGATGTCGAGGGGGGGGGCCAGAGGAGGAAGGGGGAGCAGAGGTGGAAGGGGGGGCAGAGGGGAGGGGGAGAGCAGAGGGGGTGGAGAAGCAAAGGCAGAAGGAAGGAAGGAGAATAGAGATCACAGAGGAGGCAGGCAGATCGCAGGGGGAGCAGATCGGGATGTTGGGGGCAGATCGGGTCGTGGGAGGGGCAGATCGCGAGGGGTAGGGGCCATCACAGGATCGTGCAGGGGCCATCGTGGGAGCACGCACAGGCTGCAAGGGGAGCGGAATACTCACGTGAAGCAGGAGCAGTAGCGGTGACATCAGCGGTGGCGGCGGCAGCAGCAGTGGCGTGGTACCACAAGTACCAGCCAGTGCACGCTGCAGACATGTTGGGGGAGGGCTTCCCAGACCAGCACAGGCCTGGGGAGGGCGGCTACCTGCAGATCAGACCGCCCCACTGCACACTGGAGCGATTGCGTGTCATAGCACGATCGCTCCAATCAGTGCTGCAGGTGCTGGGGGCGACATGTTTGAGGTCCAGCTATGATGTGCTGCAGCTGCTACAGCACCTCATAGCATGATCTCACAGTATCGCACTAATTCAGGCATTATTTTTGCCGAAATTGGTGCGAACGATGTGGTTGGCGGTTCAGATTTGAACAGCCAGTCACATCGATCGTCTATGGGGGGTGGCGATGCCACCCCCCCCTGGGGTCAAACAAAGGTCCCCTGCTGTAAGAAACAGCAGGGGACATCATTTGAAAGCCGTTGCTATGGCCACGGCAATCAAATGAACTTTAGGCAGTAAAGTTACGTCCCTGGTCGTTAAGTCACGTTAAAATAGGACGTAACTTTACTGCCCGCAGTCGTGAAGGGGTTAAGGCAACCTCACAGGTTGCCTAGGTCCCAGACTGCTACCATATACTAATTGCTTTGTTAATATTCTTACTAACAAGCCCTTTTTGTCAAATTTATTTTGCCATATTGCAAAAAACTTTTTTACAATTGTACTGGATATATGCCAATTTAGTGGGTGACTTGTGGGTAACGAGTAACCACTATTTCATTCTCCCACCAAAGTGAAAATAAACTTTGTAATATATAAATATTACGTACTGTATTTTTCGGATTATAAGACGCACTTTCGTCATAAAAATTTGGGAGGAAAATGAGGGGCAAGTCTTAAAATCCAAATATAGCTTACCGGGAGGTGAATTGTCGGGAGGGCTGTGCAGGCGGCTGGCCGCCTCTCTGTGCGAGCGGGCAGCCAGTCGGCTGCCTGTCTGTGTAAATTTGGGCTGCAACTTATAATCCGGTGCGTCTTATAAAACAAATATAGTATTTGAAAAATCCACTAATTTCTCCTAGACTGATCTTTCAATCTCAAAATTTTCAATTCATCTGTAAAATGTGTATTCAGTGAAGATTTTCCAACTACTGAGAGATGACAGTTGGTGCTCATAAAGTTCTACGGAGAACTGTACCTGTTGCTTCATAATTTGCAGTAGAATGTGTCTCTAGTTCCTCTCTCATTGCCTCCCTCCATAGAGTTTTAAAAGCACCAACTGCCATCTATCCCAGTAATGAGAAAAAACGGATTTTTGTGTACTCACCGTAAAATCGTTTTCTCTTAGCCATCATTGGGGGACACAGGACCATGGGTGTTATGCTGCCTATGCATAGGAGGACACTAAGTAGATGCAAAAGACATTAGCTTCTCCTCTGCAGTATACACCCCCTGGCCGGGCCAGGCAACCTCAGTTTTAGTACACAAGCAGTAAAACAAAAAAAAAATAGTAAGAACTTATCTCAACGGAGGAACATGAGAAAAAAAAGAGTCATAACCAAATAAGGTACTGAGAGAACCAAGGCCCAACAGGGCAACAGGGTGGGTGCTGTGTCCCCCAATGATGGCTAAGAGAAAACAATTTTACGGTGAGTACACAAAAATCCGTTTTTCTCTGACGCCTCATTGGGGGACACAGGACCATGGGACATCCTAAAGCAGTCCATGGGTGGGAAAAATAAAAGAAAGACAACACAACCCAAGGACGAGGAACCAGTCCCAGACAGCCTGGAGCGCCGAGAGAGGTGCTCTACTGCCGTTTGCAGAATTTTCCTACCCAGATTTGCCTCAACTGAAACCTGGGTATGGACTCTGTAATGCTTTGAAAAAGTATGTAGGCTAGACTAGGTCGCAGCCTTACACACCTGTTCCACTGAAGCCTGATGCCGAATGGCCCACGAAGCGCCAACTGCTCGCGTGGAATGAGCCCGCAGCCCACTAGGAATGGGCTTGAGTTGCAAGCGGTAGACTTCCTCGATCGCAGAGCGATCCAGCGAGCCAGAGTTGCCTTTGAAGCTGCCTGTCCCTTCTTAGGCCCCTCAGGAATGACGAACAAAGAGTCTGTTTTCCTAAAGAGGGCTGTCCTGGATATGTAATATCTGAGAGCTCTGACAAGGTCTAACGAATGCAGAGACCTTTCCACCCTATGAACTGGGTGTGGACAAAAGGAAGGCAGAACAAATGTCCTCGTTCAAATGAAACGGGGTAGGAACCTTTGGAAGAAAATCCAGAAGGGGGCGCAGAACCACCTTGTCCTGGTGAAAGATCAGAAAAGGCTCGCGGCAAGAGAGTGCTGCCAGCTCCGAAACGCGTCTGATGGACGTAATTGGCACCAGGAATGTTACCTTCCAGGACAGAAAAGCAAGGGAGGATTCCTTGAGAGGTTCAAAGGGGGACCTCTGGAGACCGTCCAGAACGAGATTGAGGTCCCATGGGTCCAGCGGCCATTTGTACGGGGGAACTAGATGGGAAACGCCCTGGAGGAAGGTCTTGACTTGCGGTTTTTGAGCCAGGCGGCATTGGTAGAAGATTGAGAGCGCTGAGACCTGCCCTTTAAGGGAACTGAGAGCCAACCCCGCTTGCAAGCCAGACTGCAGAAAGTCGAGAATTCTGGGGATGGCCAGAGGCACAGGTTGGACTTTAGTTTCCCTGCACCATGAAAGGAAGATTTTCCACGTACGGTGGTAAATGCGGGATGAAGCACGCTTTCGGGCGCTGATCATGGTGGAGATAACCGCAGGGGAGAATCCCACTCTTGTTAATACCCAGGTCTCAATGGCCATGCCGTCAGCTTCAGGGCTCTGGAGTTCTTATGGGAAATGGACCCCTGGATCAGCAAGTCTGGGATGTCTGGAAGGCGCCACGGTACGTCTGCGAGCATTTGTACTAATTCGGCGTACCAGGCGCGCCTGGACCAGTCCGGTGCTATCAGTATCACCGGGATTTCCTCTGCCTTGATCTTCCTGATTACCCGTGGCAGCAGGGGTAGAGGTGGAAATATGTAAGGCAGGCGGAAGTGGTGCCAGGAGCAGACTAGAGCATCCGCGCCGATGGACTGTGGGTCGCGTGACCTGGCTATGAACGCGGGTACCTTTGCGTTCAACCTTGAGGCCATTAGATCCACGTCTGGTGTACGCCAGCGAGTGCAGATGTGTAGGAACACTTCTGGGTGGAGAGACCACTCTCCGGCGGCCAGGCCTTGGCGACTTAGAAAGTCTGCTGCCCAGTTCTCTACCCCCGGTATGTGTACCGCTGATATCACTGACCCCGTCGATTCGGCCCAGCTGAGGATCTTGTGGGCCTCGAGATAAGCTGCTGCTGCGGGTGCCCCCCTGCCGATTGATATAGGCTACAGCTGTCGCATTGTCCGATTGGACTCGAATCTGACGACCCGCTAGCAGAGGGCAGAACGCCCTGAGCGCTAGTAAGATCGCACGGATTTCCAGGATGTTTATGGGTAGGGAAGACTCCTGGGGCGTCCAACGTCCTTGAGCAGTGTGGTGCCGGTACACTGCTCCCTAGCCTAGGAGGCTGGCGTCCGTGGTCAGGACCAGCCAGTTCACTGGGAGAAAAGATCTCCCCTTCGATAGGGATGAGGACCGAAGCCACCAGCGGAGTGCATACCTGACTGAAGGCGTCAGGTGAAGATGTTTGTCCAGGCAGAAGGGGCTCTTGTCCCAGGCAGCTAGAAGGGCTAGCTGCAGTGGGCGGAGGTGCAGTTGAGCAAAGGGTACCGCCTCCATAGCCGCCACCATCCTGCCGAGCACCTTCATGCTGAATGGAGTGGAGCGAGATGGAGGACGTAGAAGGCAGCGTACCGCTTGTCGAAGAGCGATCGCCTTGTCCTGAGGGAGATAGATCAAGCCCCGACAGGTGTCCAGAGACATGCCCAGGAAGGTGATGGAGCGTGATGAGAACGGGGATGATTTGTCTAGATTCAGTAGCCACCCTAAGCGGGATAGGGTGTCCACGGTGATCTGTACGCTGGTTGAGCAGTCGCGGAAGGAGGGGGCCTTGATGAGGAGGTCGTCCAAGTAAGGGAGAACGACTACTTTCCTGGTGTGAAGGACGCTCATGGCGGCCGCCATGACTTTGGTGAAGACCCTTGGTGCAGTGGCAAGGCCGAAGGGTAAGGCTACGAATTAAAAATGGGAATCCTGAACTGCGAAGCGGAGGAACTTTTGGTGATCTAGGGCGATGGGTATGTGCAGGTACGCGTCCTTGATATCTATGAAGGCGAGGAATTCCCCTTCGACCATGGATGCAATAATGGACCTTAGGGACTCCATTCTGAATCTCCGTACGTGCACATGTTTGTTCAGGTGTTTGAGGTCCAGGATGGGTCGAACTGACCCATCCTTTTTGGGGACCACAAAGAGGTTGGAATAAAAACCCCTGAACTCCTTGTCGTCCGGGACAGGTATTATCACTCCTGCTGTTTGGAGTGAGTGGATTGCTGAGAAAAAATCCTCGCGTCGTTTGAGTCTTTGGGGGGTTTGAGAGAAAGAACCGACTCGTGGGTGGGGTCCGAAATTCTATGTGGTAACCGGAAGACACAAGGTCTCGCACCCATTTGTCGTCTGAGGCGGCAGATGTGTTGAAAGAGCCGCAGTCGACCTCCTACAATGAGTGTGTCTTCCGGGGCGCCGAAGGAGTCATGAGGGAGGAAAATGTTGTGGACGAGTCTCCCTAGTCCTGGACTGTTTCGGTCTAGGCTGCCATGACGAAGTGGGTTTCAGGGAGAGCTGAGAAGGTCGGTCCCTGCGTAGTCCGCAGCTGGCGGCGGGGACAGCACGGGATGTCGACCAACCAAATGAGAAATGAGTTCCGAAAGGAGCGGAACGAGAACTGTGGACGTCTGGTGAAGGTCGTCCTGGACTTCAGCTGGGGGAGGGAGGTACTCTTTCCTCCCGTGGTGTCAGAAATGAGCTTGTCCAGACGTTCGCCAATCGGTCTGGAAAAAAGGGAAGGCCTGTGAGAGACTTCTTGGAGGCAGAGTCCGCTCGCCATTGACGGAGCCAGAGAGCTCTACGGATGGGTATGGTATTTGAGGCGGCAAAAGCTGCGCAGGTAGCAGCGTCAATGGAGGCCTGCATGAGGTACTCCGCCGCAGCGCCAATTTGAGCTGTTACCTCTGTGAAGGTATGAGGGAACTGGGATTCCTCAAGCGAAGTGTTAAGGGATTCTGCCCAGACCGAGATCGCCTTTGCGACCCACACAGAGGCAAAGAAGGGCAAGAGGGAGGAACCCGCAGCCTCAAAAGGCAGAGCGGGCGAGGTGCTCCAGCTGTCTGTCTGTCGGGTCCTTGATGGAGGAACCATCGGGTAAAGACAGGAGCGTCTTTGTGGCAAGGCGGGAAACCGGGGGGGGGGGGGTCGACCGAGGGCGGATCGGCCCAGCCCTTAGGGGCAGGTGAGGCAAAAGGGTACTGGGACTCCATGAGTTTACGGTTACCGAAGCGCCTGTCAGGCTTCTCCCTTTGCTTTGTGAAGATATCCTGAAACTCTGGGTGATCAGCGAAAACCTTTTGGGGTTTCCTTGCCCTCTTAAAGGAGACCGCATGGTCAGTGGTAGTGGATGGGGGATCCTCCACATGCAGAGTTTGGTGGATTGCTGCTATAAGGGAGTCTATTGCAGTTTGATCATCTGGGGAGGGTGAAACCAAGGAATCATCCTGGTACAAACAGTATTCTCCCTCCTCCGGCTCTTCAGAAGCCGTGGAGCGTGTGGGAGAGCCTGCCCTGTGTGCTCCCGAGGGAGAGCCATAGGGGCCATGAGAGAGTGCTGGAGACACCCGGCCGTGTGCTCTTTTTCTGATCCCTGCAACCGGTGAAGCATGGGCCCGGATTACCTCAGAAGGACCCTGCATAGGGGTAAATTCAGGCTGCATTCCGTCCAGGGGCCCAGAAGGGTGTGGAGGACGACACTGCATAGCCAGCACCAGGTTCTGTGACAGTTTTTCCATGGATTGGGACAGAAACTGTGCCCATTCCGGTGGGCTGGGAGCCCTAGGCTCTGGGCTGACGGTTGCGGCGGTGGTGGCGGGGGGGGGGTCTTGGGGGGCTATAGGGGCACAGGACTCACAGAGAGAAGAGGTGCGTTTACGTGGTAGCTCAGCGTGGCAGGCAGTGCAGGCTGAATAATAGACTATGTGAGCCTTAGCACTCTTAGTACCCTTAGAGTTCTGCATGTTCCTAATAGGAGTATGCCAGGAGGGGGAGCAATGATCTGCAGAGCTACAAGTGAAGCAGTGGGAAGCAAGGATTGTATTTGCTTTGGTGTACCTCACCAGAATCAGCCGATGGCCCTGCGTCCTCAGGAAGGAGTAAGCCCGCTCTGTGGAGATGTTCGCGCGCTTTCCGGTGGGGGGGGCTTAGCGCTAAAAGAGCGCCAAGAAGAAGTCAGTGTGCCCCCCTGCTGTCGGTAGTAAAAACGGCGGGAAGGGAGCTTCTGTGACAGTTTTTCTCCCCCTCCCTCCAGTCAGCACACAGCTCGCCACCGGTATATTATCTCTGCAGGATTCCCTGCAATCAGCAGCAAGGGACTCCACCTCCTCCAGCCAGCACGCAGCTAGAGGGAATAAACACTGGGAGTTCATGAGCCCTGGGAGCCCTCCCCTCGCCACCGGTAGATTATCTCTGCAGGATTCCCTGCAATCAGCAAGGGACTTTCCCCTCCTCCAGCCAGCACGCAGCTATGGTGGGAATTAAGACTGTAAATTCAGTAGTCCTGGGAGCCTTCCCTGTAAAGTCTTTTTCCCTTTGCCTGGGAAACCAGTCAGGGGGGGATCTCACCTTAACACTGCCTCAGTCCAGGCAGTGGAAATAGCAGAGTCAGCTTGCTGTGTCCGGCCACACAGGTGCAATGTATCAACTCAGAGCCTGCAAAAAGGAGCTGAGGAATTGTGCCTCTGCCCTGGGCTCTGGAAAATCGGTGTCTGTGGGACCCGTTGTCCACTAAAAGGCAGCCCAGGATCCAGCGTCAGAGGAGGGGGTACGTGGAGGCGACACTCCGCGTTCCCGCCCGTTGATGATATTGGGAGATCGGTCCCTAGGGGAAACCGTCGCCCTGAAAAAATAACAAAAACTTGAAAGGATGTGCCTCCTACAGACACTAGGCTAAAACTGAGGTTGCCTGGCCCGGCCAGGGGTGTATACTGCAGAGGAGGAGCTAATGTCTTTTGCATCTACTTAGTGTCCTCCTATGGATAGGGAGCATAACACCCATGGTCCTGTGTACCCCAATGAGGCGTCAAAGAAACACCTTATTTCTCTGATAAGATATATTACAAAGTTGCTTTTTTTCATGTGTACTAATGATTTACGAAATAAAACGAGTTACTCTTTAATGTAACATTATATAGTGACTACATTCCAGGCTCTATCATAAAGAAGGGAATTTTGTTTACTTACCGTAAATTCCTTTTCTTCTAGCTCTAATTGGGAGACCCAGACAATTGGGTGTATAGGCTATGCCTCCGGAGGCCGCACAAAGTACTACACTTAAAAGTGTTAAGCCCCTCCCCTTCTGCCTATACACTCCCCGTGCTCCCACGGGCTCCTCAGTTTTGGTGCAAAAGCAAGAAGGAGGAAAAAGAATTATCAACTGGTTTAAAGTAACTTCAATCCGAAGAAATATCGGAGAACTAAAACCATTCAACATGAACAACATGTGTACACAAAAAAACAGGGGCGGGTGCTGGGTCTCCCAATTAGAGCTAGAAGAAAAGGAATTTACGGTAAGTAAACAAAATTCCCTTCTTCTTTGTCGCTCTATTGGGAGACCCAGACAATTGGGACGTCCAAAAGCAGTCCCTGGGTGGGTAAAATAATACCTCGTAGTAGAGCCGTAAAACGGCCCTTTTCCTACAGGTGGGCAACCGCCGCCTGAAGGACTCGTCTACCTAGGCTGGCATCCGCCGCAGCATAGGTATGCACCTGATAGTGCTTCGTGAAAGTGTGCAGGCTCAACCAGGTAGCCGCCTGACACACCTGTTGAGCCGTAGCCTGGTGCCTCAAAGCCCAGGACGCTCCCACGGCTCTGGTAGAATGGGCCTTCAGCCCTGAGGGAACCGGAAGCCCAGCCGAACGGTAAGCTTCGATAATTGGCTCCTTTATCCACCGAGCCAGGGTTGATTTGGAAGCCTGTGATCCTTTACGCTGGCCAGCGACAAGGACAAAGAGTGCATCCGAGCGGCGCAGGGGCGCCGTACGAGAAATGTAGAGTCTGAGAGCTCTCACCAGATCCAACAAGTGCAAATCCTTTTCACATTGGTGAACTGGATGAGGATAAAAAGAAGGTAAGGAAATATCCTGATTGAGATGAAAGGGGGATACCACTTTAGGAAGAAATTCCGGAACCGGACGTAGAACCACCTTGTCCTGATGAAACACCAGAAAAGGGGCTTTGCACGACAACGCTGCTAGCTCAGACACTCTCCGAAGTGAAGTGACTGCTACTAGAAAAACCACTTTCTGCGAAAGTCGTGAGAGGGAGATATCTCTTATTGGCTCGAAAGGTGGTTTCTGAAGAACCATCAGCACCCTGTTTAGATCCCAGGGTTCTAACGGCCGCTTGTAAGGTGGAACGATGTGACAAACTCCCTGCAGGAACGTGCGTACCTGTGGAAGTCTAGCTAGGCGCTTCTGGAAAAACACAGAGAGCGCCGAAACTTGTCCCTTAAGGGAGCCCAGCGACAAACCCTTTTCCAGTCCAGATTGAAGGAAGGACAGAAAAGTAGGTAATGCAAATGGCCAGGGTGAAAAACCCTGAGCAGAGCACCATGACAGAAACATTTTTCACGTCCTGTGATAGATCTTGGCGGACGTTGGTTTTCTAGCCTGTCTCATAGTGGCAATGACCTCTTGAGATAACCCTGAAGACGCTAGGATCCAGGACTCAATGGCCACACAGTCAGGTTGAGGGCCGCAGAATTCAGATGGAAAAACGGCCCTTGAGACAGCAAGTCTGGTCGGTCTGGTAGTGCCCACGGTCGGCCGACCGTGAGATGCCACAGATCCGGGTACCACGACCGCCTCGGCCAGTCTGGAGCGACGAGGATGACGCGGCGGCAGTCGGCCCTGATCTTGCGTAACACTCTGGGCAACAGTGCCAGCGGAGGAAACACATAAGGGAGCTGAAACTGCGACCAATCCTGAACTAAGGCGTCTGCCGCCAGAGCTCTGGGATCTTGAGACCGTGCCATGAACAATGGTAACTTGTTGTTGTGCCGGGACGCCATGAGGTCGACGTCCGGCACCCCCCAGCGGCAACAGATCTCCTGAAACACGTCCGGGTGAAGGGACCATTCCCCTGCGTCCATGCCCTGGCGACTGAGATAATCCGCTTCCCAGTTTTCTACGCCTGGGATGTGAACTGCGGATATGGTGGAGGCCGTGGCTTCCACCCACATCAAAATCCGCCGGACTTCCTGGAAGGCTTGTCGACTGCGTGTGCCGCCTTGGTGGTTGATGTATGCCACCGCTGTGGAATTGTCCGACTGAATTCGGATCTGCTTGCCTTCCAGCCACTGCTGGAACGCTTTCAGGGCAAGATACACTGCCCGTATTTCCAGAACATTGATCTGAAGCGAGGACTCTTGCCGGGTCCACGTACCCTGAGCCCTGTGGTGGAGAAAAACCGCTCCCCACCCTGACAGACTCGCGTCCGTCGTGACTACTTCCCAGGATGGGGGTAGGAAGGATTTCCCCTTCGATAATGAAGTGGGAAGAAGCCACCACCGAAGGGAGGCTTTGGTCGCCTGAGAGAGGGAGACGGTCCTGTCGAGGGACGTCGGCTTCCTGTCCCATTTGCGTAGGATGTCCCATTGAAGGGGACGCAGGTGAAACTGCGCGAAAGGGACTGCTTCCATTGCTGCCACCATCTTCCCCAGGAAGTGCATGAGGCGCCTCAAGGGGAATGACTGGCCCTGAAGGAGAGATTGTACCCCTTTCTGTAGTGACTGCTGCTTGATCAGCGGAAGCTTCACTATCGCTGAGAGGGTATGGAACTCCATGCCAAGGTATGTCAGCGATTGGGCCGGTGTCAGATTTGACTTTGGAAAATTGATGATCCACCCGAAACTCTGGAGAGTCTCCAGGGTAGCGTCGAGGCTGTGTTGGCATGCCTCTTGAGAGGGTGCCTTGATCAACAGATCGTCCAAGTACGGGATCACCGAGTGACCCTGAGAATGGAGGACCGCAACTACAGTAGCCATAACCTTGGTGAAAACCCGTGGGGCTGTTGCCAGGCCGAATGGCAGTGCCACGAACTGTAGGTGTTCGTTTTCTATGGCGAAGCGCAAGAAGCGCTGGTGCTCTGGGGCAATCGGAACGTGGAGATAAGCATCTTTGATATCGATCGATGCAAGGAAATCTCCTTGAGACATTGAGGCGATGACGGAGCGGAGGGATTCCATCCGGAACCGCCTGGTCTTTACGTGTTTGTTGAGAAGTTTCAGGTCCAGGACTGGACGGAAGGACCCGTCCTTCTTTGGGACCACAAACAAGTTGGAGTAAAAACCGTGGCCCTGTTGCTGAAGAGGAACAGGGACCACCACTCCTTCTGCCTTCAGAGTGCCCAGCGCCTGCAGAAGAGCCTCGGCTCGCTCGGGAGGCGGAGAGGACCTGAGGAATCGAGTCGGGGGGCGAGAGGTGAACTCGATCTTGTAACCGTGAGACAGAATGTCTCTCACCCAGCGGTCTTTTATTTGTGGCAGCCAGGTGTCGCAAAAGCGGGAGAGCCTGCCACCGACCGAGGATGCTACTAGAGGAGGTCGAAAGTCATGAGGAAGCCGCTTTGTTAGCGGTGCCTCCAATGGTCTTTTTAGGACGTGACTTAGACCGCCATGCATCAGAGTTCCTTTGATCTTTCTGAGACCTTTTGTACGAGGAGAATTGGCCCTTGCCCGCGCCCCGAAAGGACCGAAACCTCGACTGCCCTCTCCTCTGTTGGGGGATGTTCTGTTTGGGCTGGGGTAAGGATGTGTCCTTTCCCTTGGATTGTTTGATGATTTCATCCAGGCGCTCGCCAAACAGCCTGTCGCCAGAAATTGGCAAACTGGTTAAGCGCTTTTTGGAAGCAGAATCTGCCTTCCATTCCCATAACCACAAGGCCCTGCGGAGTACCACCGAATTGGCGGCCGCAACCGCCGTACGGCTCACAGAGTCCAGGACAGCATTAATAGCGTAAGACGCAATTGCCGAGGTCTGGGTGGTAATGGATGCCACTTGTGGCGCGGCTGTGCATGTGGCTGCTTCAATTTGCGCTTGACCTGCTGAGATAGCTTGCAGCGCCCATACGGCTGCGAATGCTGGGGCAAAAGAAGCGCCGATCGCTTCATAGATGGATTTCAACCAGAGCTCCATCTGCCTGTCAGTGACATCTTTGAGCGAGGCCCCATCTTCCACTGCAAGTATGGATCTAGCCGCCAGTCTGGAGATTGGAGGATCCACTTTGGGACATTGAGTCCAACCTTTAACCACGTCCGGGGGGAAAGGGTAACGTGTATCCTTAAGGCGCTTAGAAAAACGCTTATCTGGACAAGCATGGTGATTCTGGATTGCCTCTCTGAAATCAGAGTGGTCTAAAAACATACTCTGTGTACGCTTGGGGAACCTGAAACGAAATTTCTCCTGCTGCGAAGCTGACTCCTCCGCCGGAGGGGCTGAGGGAGAAATATCCAGCAACTGATGGATGGACGCAATAAGATCGTTCACTATGGCGTCCCCGTCTGGAGTATTAAGATTGAGAGCGCTCTCAGGATCCGAATCCTGATCCGCTGGCTCCGCATCATCAACCAAGGATTCCCCCCGCTGAGACCCTAAACAATATGATGTCGAGGGAAATTCTAAGCGAGCCCGCTTAGTCGATCTGGGGCTGGGGTCTAAGTCAGAACCCTCAGTCTGGGATGTATGAGATACCCCGGAAGGACAAAGAAGGTCCAACTGAGGGGGGCCAGGGAACAATGATTCACCAGAGTCCCTTTGCTGAGATACCGGCCTGGACTGCAAGGCTTCTAGTATCTTAGCCATAGTCTCAGAGAGTTTTGCAAACTCAGTCCCCGTCACCTGGACAGTGTCAACAGGTGGCTCCCCCTGGGCCCCTCTTAGCAGAGGCTCCGGCTGAAGAAGTGTCACAGGGGCCGAACACTGCACACAATGAGGGTCAGTGGAACCTGCCGGTAGTGGGGTCTTACAAGCGGCGCAGGTAGCATAATAAGCCTGTGTTTTGGCACCCCTGCCTTTTGTGGGCGCCATGCTATAGTTTTCCCTGAGTAACACAATAGGGTATATAGCCAGAGTGAACTGTGCTCATACAATGTAAAGTATATACAATACACAAATAATGTACCATATATACTACAGCACCATGGGGCTAGCACCAACAGGTGCTGCTTACCAGCCGCCTAAAGCGGTTGTGAGGCCACCAGAGACCGTGTCTGGGTCTCCCAGGATTTGTCCCCCTCTGCAGCGTCCGAGGAGCTGACAGGAATGGCTGCGGCGTCCTGACGAGAGGAGGGAGTTGGGGGCGTGGCCGAGAAAGTGCGGGAACTGGTGCTCACACTGCGCACAGTGAGGGGGGTGGAGTATGTAAATCACACTCCAGCCCTCAGTGCTGCTCGCTCTGCAGCGTCCCGCCCTTCCCCTGCCTGTCAGGGCTGAGGGCGGGAGAAAAGGAAACTAGGCCGCAATCAAGCCGGGGACTCTAGTAATAAACGCGGCCGCCGTAAAAGCGCGGCCGGCGTGAAAGTCCCCGGCGAACTACAAGTCCCAGCCGCGCCGCAGTCTCCCATGGCAGCGGCGGTTAGTGCGGTAGCCCCTACATATAAACACACTCAGCGACGCTGAGTGTGTAATGGCACATATAGACCCGGTCAGCGCCGCGTCCCCGGTGCACTAGCACACCCAGCAAAGCTGAGGTGATGCCGTGTGCGGTCCCCACAGGGATACAGAATACCTCCAAGATGCAGGGCCATGTCCCTGAACGGTACCCGGCTCCTATCCATCAGGCTCCACAGGAGTTGTGGATGAAGCACGGTCTCAGTGCCTGGAGACCGATAAGATCCCACTTCACCCAGAGCCCAGAGGGGGATGGGGAAGGAAAGCAGCATGTGGGCTCCAGCCTCCGTACCCGCAATGGATACCTCAACCTTAACAACACCGCCGACAAGAGTGAGGTGAGAAGGGAGCATGCTGGGGGCCCTATATGGGCCCACTTTTCTTCCATCCGACATAGTCAGCAGCTGCTGCTGACTAATCTGTGGAGCTGTGCTGTGCATGTCTGCCTCCTTCGCACAAAGCAAAAAACTGAGGAGCCCGTGGGAGCACGGGGAGTGTATAGGCAGAAGGGGAGGGGCTTAACACTTTTAAGTGTAGTACTTTGTGCGGCCTCCGGAGGCATAGCCTATACACCCAATTGTCTGGGTCTCCCAATAGAGCGACAAAGAAATATACATTTGAGAGTTTAGCTATCTAAATTGAAAGGAAAAAAATAAAAAAAAAGTTCACAAAAAGTTAAAAAAAATAATTTAAAACATTTATAAAAAAAACTTTATTAAATCAATATTGTCATCTACATTTCACAATACTTTGCAAAGATATTGACAATTCAGAGGTCCATACAATTTCTACACAGCTGCAGTCAAACTACATAACAAAGACTCATTTATAGAAGCAAACAGATGAGGGCTGCAAGACAGAAACTGGAGGGGTAGAGTTCTGAGCACATGCATAAAAAAGTCCCATGTTGAATATCAACAGAAGTTCTGATGTGTCTGATAGACTATGCGTACAGGTCTTCACGGTCAGCCGAGTACACCTCTCCTTCCTGCAACAAGGCGAAGTTCAAAAAGTGTGATGGGCGATGAACTTCATGGTAAAATTCCTTGGGGTTAGCGAGCTGGAGTTCGTACTTCATGTTGGGATCATGTCTGACACCTAGGTATTAGGAGGCAAAGTTGAAAGTCATATCATGCACTTATCCTACTTCAATAACCAGCATCTTCACTCAGTACCAAGAAAGCACAAATACAAAAACTCACCCATGAAGTTGTAGTTCCACGATCCCTGAGCTGGTACCATGAAGAAGCCGAGGAAACGATCAGAAAGCAGCATCTGCACCCTTTCATAATGAGAAGGCAGGTAGCCTTTAGGATTGTTCCCTTTATCAGTATTTTGTCTTCCCCACTCATAACCACTGGGTGTCAGTTTGTAAGCGGTCAGGGTGCAGGATCCAGGAGTGAAGCTGAGGATGCACAACACAGTCATGTTAGAATTGATTGCCCACATTTTTTTTGTCTTAAAAGGGAACCGGTCATCAGATTTGGGGACTATAATCTGCAGCCAACATCAATGAGCTCTTATATACAGCATATTAGAATGCTGTATATAAGAACCCAGGCACCAGTGTATAACATAAAAGAAGGGAATTTTGTTTACTTACCGTAAATTCCTTTTCTTCTAGCTCCTATTGGGAGACCCAGACAATTGGGTGTACAGCTTCTGCCTCCGGAGGCCACACAAAGTATTACACTTTAAAAAGTGTAACCCCTCCCCTCTGCCTATACACCCTCCCGTGCATCACGGGCTCCTCAGTTTTGGTGCAAAAACAGGAAGGAGGAAACTTATAAATTGTTCTAAGGTAAATTCAATCCGAAGGATGTTCGGAGAACTGAAAACCATGAACCAAAAGAACAATTCAACATGAACAACATGTGTACACAAAAGAACAAACAGCCCGAAGGGAACAGGGGCGGGTGCTGGGTCTCCCAATAGGAGCTAGAAGAAGAAGGGAATTTTGTTTACTTACCGTAAATTCCTTTTCTTCTAGCTCCAATTGGGAGACCCAGACAATTGGTGTATAGCTACTGCCTCCGGAGGCCACACAAAGCATTACACTTAAAAGTGTAAGGCCCCTCCCCTTCTGCCTATACACCCCCCGTGGGATCACGGTTCCTCAGTTTTAGTGCCAAAGCAAGAAGGAGGAAAGCCAATAACTGGTTTAAGAACAAATTCAATCCGAAGGAACATCGGAGAACCGAAACCATTCAACATGAACAACATGTGTACCCGAAAAAACAAAAATCCCTAAGCAAACAGGGCGGGTGCTGGGTCTCCCAATTGGAGCTAGAAGAAAAGGAATTTACGGTAAGTAAACAAAATTCCCTTCTTCTTTGGCGCTCCATTGGGAGACCCAGACAATTGGGACGTCCAAAAGCAGTCCCTGGGTGGGTATAATAACCCCTCGTGATAGGACCGTAAAAACAGCCCTACCCTACAGGTGGGCAGTCGCCGCCTGAAGGACTTGTCTACCTAGGCTGGCGTCCGCCGAAGCGTAGGTATGCACTTGATAGTGTTTGGTAAAAGTGTGCAGACTCGACCATGTAGCCGCCTGGCACACCTGCTGAGCCGTAGCCTGGTGTCGTAATGCCCAGGACGCACCCACGGCTCTGGTAGAATGGGCCTTCAGCCCTGAGGGAACCGGAAGCCCAGCAGAACGGTAGGCTTCAAGAATTGGTTCCTTGATCCACCGAGCCAAGGTTGACTTGGAAGCCTGCGACCCTTTACGCTGGCCAGCGACAAGGACAAAGAGTGCATCCGAGCGGCGCAGGGGCGCCGTGCGGGAAATGTAGATCCTGAGCGCTCTCAAGAGATCCAACAAATGCAAATCCTTTTCACATTGATGAACTGGACGAGGGCACAAGGAAGGCAAGGAGATATCCTGATTGAGATGAAACGGGGATACCACCTTAGGGAGAAACTCCGGAATAGGGCGCAAAACCACCTTGTCCTGGTGAATCACCAGGAAGGGAGATTTGCATGACAGCGCTGCTAGCTCGGACACTCGTCGAAGAGACGTGACCGCTACTAGAAAGGCCACTTTCTGTGAAAGGCGAGAAAGGGAAACATCCCTCAAAGGCTCGAAAGGCGGCTTCTGGAGAGCAATTAGAACCCTGTTCAGATCCCAGGGCTCTAACGGCCGCTTGTAAGGAGGGACGATATGACAGACCCCTTGCAGGAACGTGCGTACCTGAGGAAGTCGTGCTAGGCGCTTCTGAAAAAATACCGATAGCGCTGAGACTTGCCCCTTGAGGGAGCTGAGCGCCAAACCTTTTTCCAACCCGGATTGCAGGAAGGAAAGAAAGGTAGGCAATCTAAATGGCCAGGGAGAGACTCCCTGAGCAGAGCACCAAGACAAGAATATTTTCCACGTCCTGTGGTATATCTTGGCGGAAGTAGGTTTTCTGGCCTGTCTCATGGTGGCAATGACCTCTTGAGACAATCCTGAACCCGCTAGGATCCAGGACTCAATGGCCACACAGTCAGGTTCAGGGCCGCAGAATTCTGATGGAAAAACGGCCCTTGAGACAGCAAGTCTGATCGGTCTGGTAGTGCCCACGGTTGGCCTACCGCGAGGTGCCACAGATCCGGGTACCACGACCTCCTTGGCCAGTCTGGAGCGACGAGGATGGCGCGGCGGCAGTCGGACCTGATCTTGCGCAGCACTCTGGGCAACAGAGCCAGAGGTGGAAACACATAAGGAAGCTGGAACTGCGACCAATCTTGAACTAAGGCGTCTGCCGCCAGAGCTCGGTGATCGTGAGACCGTGCCATGAAAACTGGGACCTTGTTGTTGTGCCGAGACGCCATTAGGTCGACGTCCGGCATCCCCCAGCGGCGACAGATCTCCTGAAACACGTCCGGGTGAAGAGACCATTCCCCTGCGTCCATACCCTGGCGACTGAGGAAGTCTGCTTCCCAGTTGTCCACGCCTGGGATGTGAACTGCGGATATGGTGGAAGCCGTGTCTTCCACCCACGTCAGAATCCGCCGGACTTCCTGGAAGGCTTGCCGACTGCGAGTTCCTCCTTGGTGGTTGATGTATGCCACCGCTGTGGAGTTGTCCGACTGAATACGGATCTGTTGGCCTTCCAGCCACTGCTGAAAGGCTTGTAGGGCAAGATACACTGCTCTGATCTCCAGAACGTTGATCTGAAGAGTGGACTCTTGCTGAGTCCACGTACCTTGAGCCCTGTGGTGGAGAAAGACTGCTCCCCACCCTGACAGACTCGCATCTGTCGTCACTACCGCCCAAGATGGGGGTAGGAAGGATTTCCCTTTCGACAATGAGGTGGGAAGTAGCCACCATCGAAGAGAATCCTTGGCCGCCTGAGAGAGAGAGACGTTGCTGTCGAGGGACTTCGACCTCCCGTCCCATTGGCGGAGAATGTCCCATTGTAGTGGACGCAGATGAAACTGCGCGAAAGGGACCGCCTCTATTGCTGCCACCATCTTCCCTAGGAAGTGCATGAGGCGTCTCAAGGGGTGCGACTGACCCTGAAGGAGAGATTGCACCCCTGTCTGCAGTGAACGCTGTTTGTCCAGCGGAAGCTTCACTATCGCTGAGAGAGTATGAAACTCCATGCCAAGATATGTTATCGACTGGGTCGGGGTTAGATTTGACTTGGAAAAGTTGATAATCCACCCGAAACCCTGGAGGGTCTCCAGCGCCACGTTCAGGCTGTGTTGGCATGCCTCTTGAGAAGGCGCCTTGACCAGCAGATCGTCTAAGTAAGGGATCACAGAGTGTCCCTGAGAGTGTAGGACTGCAACTACAGCTGCCATGACTTTGGTGAAGACCCGTGGGGCTGTCGCCAGACCAAAGGGCAGGGCTACGAACTGAAGGTGTTCGTCTCCTATAACGAAGCGTAGAAAACGCTGATGCTCTGGTGCAATCGGTACGTGGAGATAAGCATCCTTGATGTCTATTGATGCTAGGAAATCTCCTTGAGACATTGCGGCGATGACGGATCGGAGGGATTCCATCCGGAACCGTCTGGTTCTCACGTGGTTGTTGAGAAGTTTTAGGTCCAGAACGGGACGGAAGGATCCGTCCTTTTTCGGAACCACAAACAAATTGGAGTAAAAACCGTGACCTTGCTCTTGAAGAGGAACAGGGATCACCACTCCTTCCGCCTTTAGAGAGCACACCGCCTGCAGGAGAGCATCGGCTCGGTCTGGAGGCGGAGACGTTCTGAAGAATCGAGTTGGAGGACGAGAACTGAACTCTATCCTGTACCCGTGAGACAGAATGTCTCGCACCCAACGGTCTTGGACCTGTGGCAGCCAAATGTCGCCAAAGCGGGAGAGCCTGCCACCGACCGAGGATGCGGAGGGAGGAGGCCGGAAGTGATGAGGAAGCCGCCTTGGTAGCGGGTCTTCCGGCTGTCTTTTTTGGGCGTGACTGAGCCCGCCAAGAATCTGAACTCCTCTGATCTTTTTGAGTCCTTTTGGACGAGGAGAATTGGGACCTGCCCGAGCCTCGAAAGGACCGAAACCCCGACTGTCCCCTCCTCTGTTGGGGTTTGTTTTGTCTGGGCTGAGGTAAGGATGAATCCTTACCCTTGGACTGTTTAATGATTTCATCCAAGCGCTCACCAAACAGCCGGTCACCAGAAAATGGCAAACTGGTTAAACATTTCTTGGAAGCAGAATCTGCTTTCCATTCCCTTAACCACAAGGCTCTGCGTAAAACCACGGAGTTGGCAGATGCCACTGCCGTACGGCTCGTAGAGTCCAGGACAGCATTAATCGCGTAAGACGCAAATGCAGACATTTGAGAGGTTAAGGATGCCACCTGCGAAACAGATGTACGTGTGACCGTGTCAATCTGTGCAAGACCCGCTGAAATAGCTTGGAGTGCCCATACGGCTGCGAATGCAGGAGCAAACGACGCGCCGATAGCTTCATAGATGGATTTCAACCAGAGCTCCATCTGTCTGTCAGTGGCATCTTTAAGTGCAGCCCCATCCTCCACTGCAACTATGGATCTAGCCGCAAGTCTGGAGATAGGGGGATCCACCTTGGGACACTGGGTCCAGCTCTTGACCACGTCAGGAGGAAAGGGATAACGTGTATCCTTAAGCCGTTTGGAGAAACGCTTATCTGGATAAGCGTGGTGTTTCTGGACTGACTCTCTAAAGTCAGAATGGTCCAGAAAAGTACTTAATTTACGCTTGGGATACCTGAAATGGAATTTCTCCTGCTGTGAAGCTGACTCCTCCACTTGAGGAGCTGGGGGAGAAATATCCAACATTTTATTGATGGACGCGATAAGATCATTCACTATGGCGTCACCATCAGGAGTATCCAGATTGAGAGCGGTCTCAGGATCAGAATCCTGATCAGCTACCTCATCACACAGAGAGTCCTCCTGCTGGGACCCTGACCAGTGTGATGAAGTAGAGGGCCGCTCATAGCGAGCTCGCTTAGGCTGTCTGGGACTGTCGTCCGTGTCAGAGCCATCACCCTGGGATGCGTGGAACACCCCCGGAGCCCGGAGCTGTTCCAACTGAGGGGGGCCAGGGAGCAATGAATCAACAGTGCCCATGGTCTGAGTTACTGGTCTAGACTGCAAAGTCTCTAGAATCTGAGACATAGTCACAGATAATCTATCCGCAAAAATTGCAAACTCTGTCCCCGTCACCTGGACAGTATTCACAGGTGGATCTCTCTGGGACACCTCCAGCAGAGGCCCCGGCCGAGCAGGGGGCACAGGGACCGAACACTGCACACAATGGGGGTCAGTGGAACCTGCCGGTAGAACAGCCTCACAAGCGGTGCAAGCAGCATAAAAAGCCTGTGCCTTGGCACCCTTGTTTTTTGCGGACGACATGCTGTATTCTCCACAGAGTAATCCAGGAGGGTATATAGCCAAGAATCACCAGCGACCGTTTAGTGCAATGTATAACATAATAAACCACATCCAAATATAAGCTATCGAGGTAAGATTCAGTAGAGACCACCTGAGACAAACCTCTAAAACATAAGTCTTTATTGATATTAAATATTAAAATGAGACACCATGTGTCTGACAAACATAAAGGACAAAAGACAATGTGCTCGTGAAGGGCCAGATAGAGGTAGGTAGAAAAAAAGCGTGCAGGAATATATTGATAATGGATAGCTAGATGAATTCTAAGCAATCTAGGAGGGACTAGTTAGATCCTTCACTTATCCTTCCTACCTGCGGAGAGTGTTATAATGTACAGAACACCCCCCGCTCCGGGTGGCTATCCCTGGCTGTCCCTGCTCTTCCCTGGCCTATGCCCACCACCAACCAGGTGAATTGTGTACAAAACAGAAACAAACAGAAACAATTAGATTTGTTGGTTCCTGAGCTGGACTGAATCCAATGTTCCAGTCAAATACTGTATCAGCAGCAGTTAGGATCAAGCCCCTGGGTCCACCAAGCAGGCCGGTACCCTGGGCTTCTCCCGACGCGTTTCCCCCCCTCCTAACTAAGTGGTCGGGGGTTCATCAGGGGTAAATTGCCAACAACACCTGAAAGAATGAGAAAGACAAATGGTGTAATTCAATATAGAAATTACTTTGATATCAATCTCCAAAAAAAGCCTTTACATGTGTAAGACTTACTTGGAAAAACTCCCAAGATAGTGATGTAGCAGCAGCAGAATATGCTTGCCTAATATGTCTTACTGAGGTCTCCAAAAAGCATATGTGGCTTCCTAAAACAGATAACGGCAAAGGGTCTACATAAGTTATTTATCCCCACTACTTGTTCGTCCCTCCTAATGTAAAAAAATAAATAAAAAATAAAAAGGTGGGCCAAGTCAATACACACTGAGCCTCTACCTTATTTCCTCAAAGAATGATGTCTCAGCATCAATAGTGCTATTTATGATACATAGATGCAGTATATTACACCTGAAAGAAAAGAAGGGGAGGGTCATGACAGAATAACTCTCAATACGTCTGTCTCCTCCCAGTTTCCAGAGCATAAAGGCTTATAATGTCTAGAGATCGCATACCTTATTAGATCATATAGGTAACCAAGTTCCCCAGGAACTCTCAATAAATCAAAACAGCCTCTTAGCTCCTGTAAATAAATAGGAAGGGGAGACAAATCAGCAGCATAAATAGAGACAGTGTCCAAGTCTAGACACTATATGCTGCACATCCATGAGTGCATATTAACATGCGTGGTAGAAATATACCTATATTTGTGTTGATAAGCCTTTTATTGATACAAGATACACAGCTTGAATCGGGGGGTTAGTCGGCCCTCTCCTGTATTATACAAGTTGCTGTTCTGTGATCCAAGTAGCAATCCTGTGAAACAACACATATTACATCACCTATGTGTGGGGCGAACACATGTGACCTTACATCACCATTTAACCCCTAAATACCTGCAATATACTGATTCCTACATGGAAACGCTGGGTCTCTGCTTTAAAATGTACAGGGCCGTGTGTGCACCTGTGAAAAGAGTATATACATAGAGCTAGCACAGGATTTCTAAGTGTCTGGCAAATATCACTGGTCAATAAAGGAGTATGCAAACAAGGGAGCAATTACCTACCAGAGGTATAGCACACAACACACTCAATCTGCAAGGACAAATGTCCCGAGCACTGTTTGCACTCTAATCACGCAGAGAGTGGAGTGGAGGAACGGCTGCCAGGGCTAGAGGTGGTACATCCTGAGGTATCTCCGCATGCTGTCTCGTCTGCCATTACCACAGACATCTTTAAAGAGCCCGCGCCTGGAAGTGAAGGTGGGCAGTCCCATCCTTGCAGGACTGACAGATGAAGGGACCTATCCCCTCATTGTTCCGTGAAACCGGAAGTGCGGTATCGCTTTTTGATTGACACATCCAGCAGCGTATTGTAGCCTCTACTACTACAGGAAATGACAGAACGGAACCAGCACCCAGTCACTATCTTAGCAAGATTGACACATGAGGGAGCCTATCCCATCAAGGTTCCAAAAAACCAGGAAGTGAGATATCATTGTAAGATTGACATGGCCAGCAGCCTATGGTATTCACCACTGCTAACACTATTCCACTGGCTAGTCCCAGATCTCCTGTACTCTTTTAATAATAAGCCCACAAGCTTCCAGTTGCTGCTCTGGCTGCCCAGATTATCCTATCACCATCCGTGAATATTCCTGCATAATATACCGCAGATATAAAGACTGGACCTATAATAAATAGTGTAGCCTATAGAATAATGAATATATTTGTCCATAACTGGCTATAATCGCCCCAGAAAGCATATTCATCAACCAGGGACATACATACCCTATCTATACACGGATCAGATTATCATGGTGAAGGACAAAAATGGACCCCTCTATCAAAACTGGCCTGCCAGACCATAGAACCGCACATATGATATATATAGTTTAAAGACCTAATTACACGAAAACAGCGTCAGTCCATCGGTAGTACCCAGCATCATCTCCAGTGCACTATTCTAAATGGTGCACTCAGGTCAAGGCAATTAAGCCCCAACGCTGCATGACTATCCCCAGGTATCTCAGATTACCTGGAGATTTTAGAGGTATCCGTGCCCAATAGCTCACGCAGACATGGACATTGCCCTTTGTGAAATGCTATCGGGAATATGCTAATGAAGAACCAGGCTAAGGAGATTAGTCAATGACTAGAGTCAGGTATGAATGACCTGGCAAAGGCAAAAGATATATAACTTTCTATCTTATATGATATACAACCAACATTTCAGATGAAACTGACAAAGCTCAAAGTTTCGTTAAGCCCACCAGGGTTAACGGAGTCTAGCAAAAAGGTCCATCTAGCCTCTCGTTGAAGAATTTTGTTATTCCAATCACCCCCCCGGAGAGGTTTGTTGACCACCTCAATCACTTGAAAAGATATTGTATTGATGTCTCCATTGTGGCAGGAGTTGACATGTCTGGCGATGGCCGTATCTCTTTTATGGCCAATATCTCCCAGATGTTCCCCAATTCTGACCCGCAGCTCCCTCTTTGTCTTACCCACATATCCCATAGGGCAGCTGCAGGTACAGAGGTAGACTACCCCCTCCGTCCTACAGTTTGCAAAGTCCTTAATTTTGAAGATTCTACCTGTTACATTATTGCGAAATTTCTTAGTTTGATTGATGCGTGGGCAATATATGCACCTACCACATCTGAATGTACCTTGGGGTTTCCGATCCAGCCATGTCCCTTGTCCCTTTGGGGCTGAGAAATGGCTGTGCGTTAGGTGATCTCTAATTGATCTACCCCTCCTAAAAGTGACACTTGCATGTGGCGAGACAAATTTTCCTATATCCGGATCAGATTTGAGAATAGGCCAGTAGCGTCTTAGCACCTCCATAATCCTGGGATTTTGGTCATCATACGTGCCTATCAATCGGGTAATCTGGTCTTCCTCCCGCTTTTTTATCGATTTCAGGAGATCTCCTCTGGTGGTAGATCTTGCATGTCTATATGCTGGTTCCAGCACATGTAGAGGATATCCTCTCTGTCGAAAACGGTTCCCCATGTCTAGCGCTTGAGATTCAAAGTCAGACAGGGACGAGCAGTTCCGTCTTAGTCGCAGGAACTGTCCCTTTGGGATGCCTTTCCTCAGGGGTACTGGATGGTAACTTTCCCACCTGAGGAGACTGTTTGTTGCTGTAGGTTTTCTATATATACTTGTAGCCAATTTACCTCCAATGTCTTTAGATATTTTTAGATCAAGAAAGGCCAGGCAATCCCCACTCACTTCAAAAGTGAATCTAAGTCCAACATCGTTAATATTCAATCTCTCCACAAACTGAACAAACAGGGCTTTCTCCCCCGTCCACAGGACGAGGATGTCATATATATAGCGCCCCCAAAATTGAATATGGGGCGTAAAGATGACATCCTCGTCCTTGAATACGTAGGTGTCCTCCCACCAGCCCAGGAACATGTTGGCATATGTGGGAGCACAAGGGCTCCCCATCGCCGTGCCCCTGAGCTGGTGGTACACCTTACCGTCAAATAGAAAATAGTTGTGAGACAGAACAAAGAGCAATAGATCACCTACAAAGCTGCTATGTTCACGGCATTGATTGCCTCGTGTGGAGAGAAAGTCTTACACATGTAAAGGCTTTTTTTGGAGATTGATATCAAAGTAATTTCTATATTGAATTACACCATTTGTCTTTCTCATTCTTTCAGGTGTTGTTGGCAATTTACCCCTGATGAACCCCCGACCACTTAGTTAGGAGAGGGGGAAACGCGTCGGGAGAAGCCCAAGGTACCGGCCTGCTTGGTGGACCCAGGGGCTTGATCCTAACTGCTGCTGATACAGTATTTGACTGGAACATTGGATTCAGTCCAGCTCAGGAACCAACAAATCTAATTGTTTCTGTTTGTTTCTGTTTTGTACACAATTCACCTGGTTGGTGGTGGGCATAGGCCAGGGAAGAGCAGGGACAGCCAGGGATAGCCACCCGGAGCGGGGGGTGTTCTGTACATTATAACACTCTCCGCAGGTATGAAGGATAAGTGAAGGATCTAACTAGTCCCTCCTAGATTGCTTAGAATTCATCTAGCTATCCATTATCAGTATATTCCTGCACGCTTTTTTTCTACCTACCTCTATCTGGCCCTTCACGAGCACATTGTCTTTTGTCCTTTATGTTTGTCAGACACATGGTGTCTCATTTTAATATTTAATATCAATAAAGACTTATGTTTTAGAGGTTTGTCTCAGGTGGTCTCTACTGAATCTTACCTCGATAGCTTATATTTGGATGTGGTTTATTTTGATTAATGGCGGGCTTTCTATCTGGACCAATTAATACGACCAGATGGTTGGATGATGCTGATGAGGTGTTTTCAGACAAAGTTACTAGCGGCCAGGGATCAGGAAAGACTACCATTAGGAATGTGTTTTCAGAACTATTGGATGCGTACAAGCTTAATGTGAAATCATGGTGGGAGGTGCAATCGCTTGAACGGTACATCAAACAGAGGATTGTCCCTCGTGGTCTAAGAATCAACCTTGTACCGGCCGAAAGGTCCAGAACTGACAGATTGATTGGGAGGTGGGAGGAAGAGCTTACTAATTCCTCAATAAGATTGATGACGATTCTTCTCGAGGAGGAGAAGGTTACATTGGAAAACAGCTCTAAAACCCTACAAAATCTGAGGGAAGAAGCAGTAAAGTTCAAGGGGGAACCTGATTTTGTGACTAAGGAGACAGCACTACAGTTATCTGTTGATAAATACCAACAAAATTTGAAGACCAGAAAACACAAGCATTTTTTGAGGGACCTGGCAGATTTTACGGGTCATAAAGAAGTCTCCTTAAGAACAACGGGACCCCCAATAGACATTTCATCTTCAGACTGTTCAGACTCTGAGCCTCAAGGAAGGCCTGTGTGGAACAGAAACAGAGAGAGAAGGAACCAACAGGGTAGGCATTATAACTGGGGAAGGCAGGGAAAGAGAAACTGGCAATGGGACCGGGTCAATGGAAGATATGGCTCGCCATCCTCTTCTGGAGTACCTTATCAAGGTATGGGGCAATCGAGATCTATGGACAACACAGTGCCTCCCATACCCACTTCCTCCTCCCCCCCTCCCCCTTCCTCCCAGGGTACCCACCATATGGGATCCCATTCTATGGCCCCCAATTCTTTTTTAGGGGAGCGGGATGCATACAATTTAAGAAACCATGGATACAGAACATCGAAAAAATAGATTCTTCTAGCTCTTTGGATCACCAAGTCATCAACCTATCTAGTTACCATCTTTCGGAGGTGGAGATGCGGGTGCTTGGTTTTGGGCTCTCATTTGTTCCTACAACCAGGTTCGATCCTTTTACCTGGGTAAAGGATCTGGAACTCTTTTTGAGGAAACTCAAATGGAAAAAATTTTTTGTACACAACGATGAGGCTGAATGTATCAGGTTGGGAATTCCAGGGGACATGTTAGATGATGTCAGGCTATTATCTGATTTGGATGATGTAAGAGGGGAATGTATGGGCATAGGGCCCTTTACCTGCTTGAGACCCAAAAGTAAGAAGACACCACCCCCACTGGATTATAGTGGCTTAGATATCTTTTCTAAATTGGTGATCAGGGATCTCAAGAATATTCAACCTAAACTACGGTCAGTTAAGTCGAATCTGAACAGGGAGGAATGGGAGGCTTTAACCAATTTGGAGAGTGTGAGGCAAATCCTGGGATATGAAGAGGAATTATGATTGCCAGTCATAATCGCTCTCATCACTCCCTGGCAGTGCCCCCTCCCTTCTTGTTCTCAATGTCCACCATCTGGGAAGGTGTCACATCCCAGCAACACATCCCATGGCCATCTCCTGTGATATGGAGATTAGATGATGTGGGAACAATGGACACAGGATGACTCCCTGCCGTGACCCTGTGGTAGGGGCTGCTATCTAATTAGCAAGGCTATGGAAGTATCCAGACAGGACGACTCCAGTAAAAAATGGTTCATATCTCGCAAGCCATATTTCCGATAAATATGGCAACCATAAAGAAGGGAATTTTGTTTACTTACCGTAAATTCCTTTTCTTCTAGCTCCAATTGGGAGACCCAGACAATTGGGTGTATAGCTATTGCCTCTGGAGGCCACACAAAGTATTACACTTAAAAGTGTAAGGCCCCTCCCCTTCTGGCTATACACCCCCAGTGGGATCACTGGCTCACCAGTTTTAGTGCCAAAGCAAGAAGGAGGAAAGCCAATAACTGGTTTAAAGACCAATTTAATCCGAGGAAACATCGGAGAACTGAACCATACCACATGAACAACATGTGTACCCGAAAAAACAGAAAAACCCAGAGAAAACAGGGCGGGTGCTGGGTCTCCCAATTGGAGCTAGAAGAAAAGGAATTTACGGTAAGTAAACAAAATTCCCTTCTTCTTTTTCGCTCCTAATTGGGAGACCCAGACAATTGGGACGTCCAAAAGCAGTCCCTGGGTGGGTAAAAGAATACCTCGTGATAGGGCCGTCAAACAGCCCTTTCCTACAGGTGGGCAATTGCCGCCTGAAGGACTTATCTACCTAGGCTGGCGTCTGCCGAAGCGTAGGTATGCACCTGAAAATGCTTGGTAAAAGTATGCAGACCCAATCAGGTAGGTGCCTGACACACCTGCTGAGCCGTAGCCTGGTGCCGTAATGTCCAGGATGCACCGACGGCTCTGATAGAATGGGCCTTCGGCCTTGAGAGAACCAGAAGCCCAGTAGAACTGTAGGTTTCAAGAATTGGTTCCTCGATCCCCCGAGCAAGGGTGGATTTGGAAGCTTGCGACTGTTTACGCCGACCAGCGACAAGGACAAAGAGTGCATCCGGGTGGCGCAGGAGCGCCATGCGGGAAGTAGAACCTGAGTGCTCTCACCAGAACCAACAGATGCAAATCTTTCTGAAATTGGTGGACTGGACGAGGACACAAGAAGGTGAGGTGATATCCTGATTGATATGAAAGTGGGATACCACCTTAGGGAGAAATTCCGGAACCGGACGCAGAACTACCCTGTCCTGGTGAAGGACCAGGAAGGGAGTTTGTATGAGAGCGTTGCTAGCTCGGACACTGTCCTAAGAGACGAGACCGTTACCAGAAGGCCACTTCCCGTGAAAAGCGGGAAGGGAGACATCTTTCAAAGGCTCGAAAGGCGGCATCTGGAGAGCAATTAGAACCTTGTTCAGATCTCAGGGCTCTAACGGCCGCTTGTACGGAGTGCTGAGAAGACAAACTCCCCGTAGGAACGTGTGTACCTGAGGAAGTCGTCGTTTCTGCAAAATACAGATAGCGCTGAGACTTGTCCCTAAAGGGAACTGAGCGACAACCCATTTTCCTACCTAGATTGCAGGAAGGAAGGAAACATAGACGATGCAACCGGCCAGGGAGAAACACCCTGCGCTGAGCACCGAGATAAGAATATCTTCCACGTCCTGTTCAAATGGAAGAATGGCCCTTGAGACAGCCAGTCTGATTGGTCTGGTAGTGCCCCCGGTTAGCCTACCGTGAGGCACCACAGAACCGAGTACCACAACATCCTCGGCCAATCTGTAGCGACGAGGATGGCGCGGCCGCAGTCGGTCTTGATCTAGCGCAGTACTCTGGGCAACAATGCCAGAGGTGGCACCTAAGGTAGCTGGAACTGCGACCAATGCTGAACTAAGGCGTTTGCCGCCAGAGCTCGATGATTGTGAAACCGTGCCATGAAGCTGGCACATTGTTGTTGTGCCGTGACGCCATTAGATCGACGTCCGGCCTCTGTCAGCGGCGCCAGATCTCCTGAAACCCGTCCGGGTGAGGAGACCATACTCTTTCGGCCACACCTCAGCGACTTAGGAAGTCAGCTTCCTAGTTTCCACACTTGGGATGTGAATTGTGGATATGGTGGATGCCGTGTCTTCCACCCACATCAGAACCTGCCGGACTTCCTGGAAGGCTTGCCGGTTGCGCGTTCTTCCTTGGTGGTTGATGTATGCCACCGCTGTGGAGCTGTCCGACTGAAGTCGGATATGCTTGCTTTCCAGCCGCTGTTGGAAGGTTTGTAGGGCAAGATACACTGCTCTGTGTTCAAGAACATTGATCTGAAGGGTGGACTCTTGCTGAGTCCACGTACCCTGAGCGCTGTAGTGGAGAGAAACTGCTCCCCACCCTGATAGACTCGCGCTAAGAGAGTGCCTTGACAAGTAGATCGTCTAAATACGGGATCACAGAGTGACTCTGAGAGTGCAGGACTGTGACTACTGCTGCCCTGACCTTGGCGAAGACCAGTGGGACTGTCGCTAGCCGGAAGGTAGAGCTACGAACAGAAGGTGTTCGTCTCCTATAACGAAGCGTAGAAACGCTAGTGCTCTGGATCAATCGGCACGTGTGGATAAGCATCCTTGATGCCTAATGATGCTAGGAAATATCCTTGGGACCTTGAGGCGGAGTGATTCCATCCGGAACCGCCTGGTGTCCACGAGCTTGCTGAGCATTTTTAGATCCAGAACGGGATGGAACGGCCCGTTGTTATAGGTACCGCAAAGAATTTGGGGTAAAAACCGTGACCTTGTTCCTGAAGAGAAACGGGGGTCATCACTCTTTCTGCCTATAGAGTGCACCCTGTTTGCAGAAGAGCAGCGGCTCGGCCGGGAGGTGGAGAAATTCTGAAGAATCGAGTTGGAGGACGAGAAGTGAGCTCTATCCTGTACCCGTGAGACAGAATGTCTCACACTCAATGGTCATTGACCTATGGCAGCTAAATATCGCCAAGGCGGGAGAGCCTGCTACCGACCGAGGCCGCAAGTCATGAGGAAGCCGCCTTGGAAGCGGGTTTTCAGACTGTCGATTTTTTGGGCGTGACTGAGCCCGCTAAGAATCTGAGCTCCTCTGATCCTTTTGAGTCCACATTGGACGAGGAAAAAAGGGACCTGCCCGAGCCTCGAAAAGGCCGAAAACCCCGACTGCCTCTTGCTCTGTTGGGGTTTGTTGTGTCCGGGCTGAGGAAAGGATGAATCCTTACCCCTGGACTGTTTAATGGTTACATTCACCAAACAGTCGGTCAGCAGAAAAAGGCAACTGGTAGGCAACCTTTTTTGGAAGCAGAATCTGCCTTCCATTCACTTAACGAGCAGACCAGGCTCTGCTTAAAAACACGGAGTAGCGGAGGCTACCGCCGCACGGTTCGCAGAGTCCAGGACAATCTGAATCGCGTAAGAAGCAAATGCAGACATTTGAGAGGTTAAGGATGCCACCTGCGGCACAGATGTACGTGTAACCGTGTCAATCTGTGTAAGACAAGCTGAAATAGCTTGGAGTGCCCCAAGGGAGAGAATGCCGGAGCCAACAGCAGTTCCATCTCCCACTGCAACTATGGATCTAGCTACAAGCCTGGAGATTGGAGGATGCCGCTTGAGACACTGGGTCCAGTCCCTGACCAAGTCAGGGGACAGGGATAACGTGTATCCTAAGCCGTTTGGAGAAGCGCATATCTGGATAAGCGTGGTGTTCCTGGACTGCCTCTCTGAAGGCAGAGTGGTCCAGAAAAATACGTGAAGCTGACTCCTCCACTGGAGGAGCTGTGAGAAATAACCCACATTCTATAGATGGACGCTATAAGATTATTTACTATGGCGTCACGATCAGGTGTATCCAGATTGAGAGCGGTCTCAGGATCAGAATCCTGAGCCGCTACTTCCGCCTCATTACACAGCGAGTCCTTCTGCTAGGACCCTGATGAAACCGAGGCCTGTCTGGGACTGACGTCCGTGCAGAGCCGTGACTCTGGGATGCGTGTGACATTCCCGGAGCTGTTAGTTGTTCACACTGAGGGGGGCCATGGATCCATGATTCAACAGTGCCCATATTGTGAGAGACATGTCCGGACTGCTAGGCTTCTAGTATCATAGCCATAGTCTCAGAAAAACTGTCAGTAAATACTGCAGACACCGTCCTCATCCCCTGGCCATTAGTGCATACAATGGGAGTCTATGTAACCTGCCGGCCGTATAGCCGTACATGCTGTACCAGCTGTATAGAAAAACATGTGGTTCTGCACCTTTGTTTTACACAGAGAATATGCTGATAACTCCTCCGCATAATCCAGGAGGGTATATACAACGTGCGACCAAACAGTGCAATGTATATAGTACAAGCATATCTATAAGTGCACTTCTGCACTAGTGGGGTTAGCACCACAGGTGCTGCTTAACGCCTGTTGCAGCGATTGTGTGACTATCAGAATGCCAGGGTCTTCCACACTTGTCTCTGTATCGTACAGAAACTGACACTAATGGCTGCCGGCGTCCTTGTAGAGAAGGAAGCCGTGGGCGTGCCTGAGAAAGTGCGGGAATCCGGATTCACAGTGCACACAGTGAGAGGGGTGGAGAATGCAAAACATACTCCAGCTCTCAGCGCTGCTATGCTATGCAGCGTCACGCCCCTACCCTGACTGTCAGGGCTGTGGGCGGTAACGAAGGGAGACTAGGCCCAGAAGCCGGGGACTCGAGTTAACAGCGCGGCCGCCGTAAAAGCGCGGGCCGCGCTGAAGTCCCCGGCGCACCACAAGTGCCAGCCGCGCCGCAGTCCCAGCGGCCGGCGCGACCGATTCCTAGAAGTGGCCAGCGTCCCGCCCCTCTCCTGACTGGCAGGTCTGGGGGCGGGAACGAACGGAAGCAGGCCGCAAAAGCCGGGGACTCTAGTTATCAGCGCGGCCGCCGTAAAAGCGCGGCCGCGCTGAAGTCCCCGGCGCACCACAAGTGCCAGCCGCGCCGCAGTCCCAGCGGCCGGCGCGACCGATTCCTAGAAGTGGCCAGCGTCCCGCCCCTCTCCTGACTGGCAGGTCTGGGGGCGGGAACGAACGGAAGCAGGCCGCAAAAAGCCGGGGACTCTAGTTATCAGCGCGGCCGCCGTAAAAGCGCAGGCCGCGCTGAAGTCCCCGGCGCACTACAAGTGCCAGCCGCGCCGCAGTCCCAGCGGCCGGCGCGACCAATTCCCATAAGTGAGCCTGCTTCAGCGAAGCTGAATGAGGCCATGGCACAGGCGCCGCAGCGCTGATGTCCCCCGGCGCACTACAACACCCAGCATGCTGCGGTGTGAGCGCCAAATGCACGGGGACACAGAGTACCTTGAGGAAGCAGGGCCATGTCCCTGATGTACTCCGCTCCATCCAGCATCTTCTCCAGGGGCTGTAGATGGAGCACGGTCTCAGTGCCTGGAGACCGGCAAATCCCACTTCACCCAGAGCCCTGTAAAAAGGGATGGGGAAGGAATCAGCATGTGGGCTCCTGCCGCCGTACCCGCAATGGGTACCTCAACCTTACAAACACCTCCGACATACAGTGGGGTGAGAAGGGAGCATGCTGGGGACACTATATGTGTCCTCTTTTCTTCCATCCGACATAGTCAGCAGCTGCTGCTGACTAAAAAGTGGAGCTATGCGTGGATGTGTTGCCTCCTTCGCACAAAGCACAAAACTGGTGAGCCAGTGATCCCACTGGGGGTGTATAGCCAGAAGGGGAGGGGCCTTACACTTTTAAGTGTAATACTTTGTGTGGCCTCCAGAGGCAATAGCTATACACCCAATTGTCTGGGTCTCCCAATTAGGAGCGAAAAAGAAAATGGTGTCTCCGCATGCGGACGATGCTGGCACACCCTTTTTATGGGAGCAGGACCTGGGGAAATACCCCAGGCGTGATATCAGCCAACGGGGAACTAGTAGACAAGTCATGAGTCCTCTCGTTCTGTAGCTAAATTCATAACTGTCACAATGAGAGCGTTGGCGTCTGCCTACGACGCTCCCAGGCCAAGTTATGGCCATATCCCCTGTTGTGGATATTGTCCATAACTCCAGCCAGGGGTGGAGCAGTGCTCCCTCTGAGGTCACTAAGGTAGGAGGGGACCTGGATTTGCCCAGGTTGATAACCCTACTTCGGCCATTTTCCAGTGTTCTTTCGCCGGGGGTCACGTGTAGGAAACATCTGTGGGAAGGATCCTAGAAACCTGGTCTACAGCGCCCCCCTGTGGCCAGACGCACAAGGTAACTGCTGGAACTGTGTATGCCTGTTTGTAAACCATGCTTTATCTGTAACTGTACTCTGACCTATGTATATTCTGTAGATTCCCTATTGTATATATTGTAGTTTCTAGTGTGCTTTAGGCTGATTAAATTATATAATTAATCTTGGGCTGTTCTGTTATCTCGATCTTGAATCCCACGTCTGTGTGTTCGGCTAATAGTTACCGTGAAGCGGTTGGTGGCAGCGAGTTGTGCCAAGGATTATTGTGGGGAGGCCAGTGAGATTCGGGGAGGTTTTTATATATTCCGCCCGCGGAGGTCGGGGGAATATATACCCTACTCTCACCGGGGACCCTTCAATAATCGGCATAAGTAGTATAGCGGCCTCCTTGCTTATCGTCGGGCAATTCCATAATTGGCCTGACTATAAGAGGGGCGCTAGAGAGCGCGTCACGTGCTCTGTCTGTCGGTCGGGAGGTATAAAGGAGGGGTGACCCCCACTTGTTACCCCCCGATTGTGACGTACTGGTAGCCAGCGCGGGGGATTTCTGAGTGACCCCCCCCGGTGGTTCGTGACAGAGAGGAATGCCCAAATTACAATTAAACCTTCTGATAAGGGGGGAAATACGGTAGTGATGGACACCAAAGACTATCCAATAATGTGTAAACGTATTTTGGCAGACAGGGCAACCTACCAAATACTCCCTAGGGATCCAACAAGAGAGTACCTAGGGGAGCTGGAGGCGCTCCTTAGGAAAGCACTTGAGTCTAAATTGATTTCAGATAAAGAATACGACTTTCTGTACCAGAGGTCCCCAGTGACAGCCACTTTTTATGCCACCCCAAAGATACACAAGGGATTGCATCCTTTAAAAGGACGTCCCATCGTCTCAGGGATTGATGCGATTGGACAAAATCCGGGCATCTATATCGATACAGTCTTACGCCCATTTGTCACCAGCCTGCCCTCCTATATCAGAGATACAAACGATCTTATCTCTAAACTTGATGGCATCATCCTGGATCCTGGCACAATGCTCGCATCAATAGATGTGGAGCAATTATACAGTAGCATCCCACATGATAGGGGTCTAGAAGCAGTCCACCACTTTCTCTCCACACGAGGCAATCAATGCCGTGAACATAGCAGCTTTGTAGGTGATCTATTGCTCTTTGTTCTGTCTCACAACTATTTTCTATTTGACGGTAAGGTGTACCACCAGCTCAGGGGCACGGCGATGGGGAGCCCTTGTGCTCCCACATATGCCAACATGTTCCTGGGCTGGTGGGAGGACACCTACGTATTCAAGGACGAGGATGTCATCTTTACGCCCCATATTCAATTTTGGGGGCGCTATATATATGACATCCTCGTCCTGTGGACGGGGGAGAAAGCCCTGTTTGTTCAGTTTGTGGAGAGATTGAATATTAACGATGTTGGACTTAGATTCACTTTTGAAGTGAGTGGGGATTGCCTGGCCTTTCTTGATCTAAAAATATCTAAAGACATTGGAGGTAAATTGGCTACAAGTATATATAGAAAACCTACAGCAACAAACAGTCTCCTCAGGTGGGAAAGTTACCATCCAGTACCCCTGAGGAAAGGCATCCCAAAGGGACAGTTCCTGCGACTAAGACGGAACTGCTCGTCCCTGTCTGACTTTGAATCTCAAGCGCTAGACATGGGGAACCGTTTTCGACAGAGAGGATATCCTCTACATGTGCTGGAACCAGCATATAGACATGCAAGATCTACCACCAGAGGAGATCTCCTGAAATCGATAAAAAAGCGGGAGGAAGACCAGATTACCCGATTGATAGGCACGTATGATGACCAAAATCCCAGGATTATGGAGGTGCTAAGACGCTACTGGCCTATTCTCAAATCTGATCCGGATATAGGAAAATTTGTCTCGCCACATGCAAGTGTCACTTTTAGGAGGGGTAGATCAATTAGAGATCACCTAACGCACAGCCATTTCTCAGCCCCAAAGGGACAAGGGACATGGCTGGATCGGAAACCCCAAGGTACATTCAGATGTGGTAGGTGCATATATTGCCCACGCATCAATCAAACTAAGGAATTTCGCAATAATGTAACAGGTAGAATCTTCAAAATTAAGGACTTTGCAAACTGTAGGACGGAGGGGGTAGTCTACCTCTGTACCTGCAGCTGCCCTATGGGATATGTGGGTAAGACAAAGAGGGAGCTGCGGGTCAGAATTGGGGAACATCTGGGAGATATTGGCCATAAAAGAGATACGGCCATCGCCAGACATGTCAACTCCTGCCACAATGGAGACATCAATACAATATCTTTTCAAGTGATTGAGGTGGTCAACAAACCTCTCCGGGGGGGTGATTGGAATAACAAAATTCTTCAACGAGAGGCTAGATGGACCTTTTTGCTAGACTCCGTTAACCCTGGTGGGCTTAACGAAACTTTGAGCTTTGTCAGTTTCATCTGAAATGTTGGTTGTATATCATATAAGATAGAAAGTTATATATCTTTTGCCTTTGCCAGGTCATTCATACCTGACTCTAGTCATTGACTAATCTCCTTAGCCTGGTTCTTCATTAGCATATTCCCGATAGCATTTCACAAAGGGCAATGTCCATGTCTGCGTGAGCTATTGGGCACGGATACCTCTAAAATCTCCAGGTAATCTGAGATACCTGGGGATAGTCATGCAGCGTTGGGGCTTAATTGCCTTGACCTGAGTGCACCATTTAGAATAGTGCACTGGAGATGATGCTGGGTACTACCGATGGACTGACGCTGTTTTCGTGTAATTAGGTCTTTAAACTATATATATCATATGTGCGGTTCTATGGTCTGGCAGGCCAGTTTTGATAGAGGGGTCCATTTTTGTCCTTCACCATGATAATCTGATCCGTGTATAGATAGGGTATGTATGTCCCTGGTTGATGAATATGCTTTCTGGGGCGATTATAGCCAGTTATGGACAAATATATTCATTATTCTATAGGCTACACTATTTATTATAGGTCCAGTCTTTATATCTGCGGTATATTATGCAGGAATATTCACGGATGGTGATAGGATAATCTGGGCAGCCAGAGCAGCAACTGGAAGCTTGTGGGCTTATTATTAAAAGAGTACAGGAGATCTGGGACTAGCCAGTGGAATAGTGTTAGCAGTGGTGAATACCATAGGCTGCTGGCCATGTCAATCTTACAATGATATCTCACTTCCTGGTTTTTTGGAACCTTGATGGGATAGGCTCCCTCATGTGTCAATCTTGCTAAGATAGTGACTGGGTGCTGGTTCCGTTCTGTCATTTCCTGTAGTAGTAGAGGCTACAATACGCTGCTGGATGTGTCAATCAAAAAGCGATACCGCACTTCCGGTTTCACGGAACAATGAGGGGATAGGTCCCTTCATCTGTCAGTCCTGCAAGGATGGGACTGCCCACCTTCACTTCCGGGCGCGGGCTCTTTAAAGATGTCTGTGGTAATGGCAGACGAGACAGCATGCGGAGATACCTCAGGATGTACCACCTCTAGCCCTGGCAGCCGTTCCTCCACTCCACTCTCTGCGTGATTAGAGTGCAAACAGTGCTCGGGACATTTGTCCTTGCAGATTGAGTGTGTTGTGTGCTATACCTCTGGTAGGTAATTGCTCCCTTGTTTGCATACTCCTTTATTGACCAGTGATATTTGCCAGACACTTAGAAATCCTGTGCTAGCTCTATGTATATACTCTTTTCACAGGTGCACACACGGCCCTGTACATTTTAAAGCAGAGACCCAGCGTTTCCATGTAGGAATCAGTATATTGCAGGTATTTAGGGGTTAAATGGTGATGTAAGGTCACATGTGTTCGCCCCACACATAGGTGATGTAATATGTGTTGTTTCACAGGATTGCTACTTGGATCACAGAACAGCAACTTGTATAATACAGGAGAGGGCCGACTAACCCCCCGATTCAAGCTGTGTATCTTGTATCAATAAAAGGCTTATCAACACAAATATAGGTATATTTCTACCACGCATGTTAATATGCACTCATGGATGTGCAGCATATAGTGTCTAGACTTGGACACTGTCTCTATTTATGCTGCTGATTTGTCTCCCCTTCCTATTTATTTACAGGAGCTAAGAGGCTGTTTTGATTTATTGAGAGTTCCTGGGGAACTTGGTTACCTATATGATCTAATAAGGTATGCGATCTCTAGACATTATAAGCCTTTATGCTCTGGAAACTGGGAGGAGACAGACGTATTGAGAGTTATTCTGTCATGACCCTCCCCTTCTTTTCTTTCAGGTGTAATATACTGCATCTATGTATCATAAATAGCACTATTGATGCTGAGACATCATTCTTTGAGGAAATAAGGTAGAGGCTCAGTGTGTATTGACTTGGCCCACCTTTTTATTTTTTATTTATTTTTTTACATTAGGAGGGACGAACAAGTAGTGGGGATAAATAACTTATGTAGACCCTTTGCCGTTATCTGTTTTAGGAAGCCACATATGCTTTTTGGAGACCTCAGTAAGACATATTAGGCAAGCATATTCTGCTGCTGCTACATCACTATCTTGGGAGTTTTTCCAAGTAAGTCTTACACATGTAAAGGCTTTTTTTGGAGATTGATATCAAAGTAATTTCTATATTGAATTACACCATTTGTCTTTCTCATTCTTTCAGGTGTTGTTGGCAATTTACCCCTGATGAACCCCCGACCACTTAGTTAGGAGAGGGGGAAACGCGTCGGGAGAAGCCCAGGGTACCGGCCTGCTTGGTGGACCCAGGGGCTTGATCCTAACTGCTGCTGATACAGTATTTGACTGGAACATTGGATTCAGTCCAGCTCAGGAACCAACAAATCTAATTGTTTCTGTTTGTTTCTGTTTTGTACACAATTCACCTGGTTGGTGGTGGGCATAGGCCAGGGAAGAGCAGGGACAGCCAGGGATAGCCACCCGGAGCGGGGGGTGTTCTGTACATTATAACACTCTCCGCAGGTAGGAAGGATAAGTGAAGGATCTAACTAGTCCCTCCTAGATTGCTTAGAATTCATCTAGCTATCCATTATCAGTATATTCCTGCACGCTTTTTTTCTACCTACCTCTATCTGGCCCTTCACGAGCACATTGTCTTTTGTCCTTTATGTTTGTCAGACACATGGTGTCTCATTTTAATATTTAATATCAATAAAGACTTATGTTTTAGAGGTTTGTCTCAGGTGGTCTCTACTGCAATGTATAATATGCAAGCATAAAAATACAGTTGAACACTTCGTCACTAGTGGGGTCAGCACCGGAGGTGCCGCTTACCGCCCGCTAAAAGCGGGTTGTAGTCGCCAGAATCCCGTGCCTGGGTCTCCCAGAACTTGTCTCCCCTTTCCAGCTCAGCCTGCACCTCAGGAATGGCTGCCGGCGTTCTGTGAAGAGGGGCGGACCGTGGGCGTGCCTCAGACAAAGTGCGGGAAACTGGCTTCCCACTGTGTTCAATGTGAGGGCTGGAGTATGTAAAGCAGATTCCAGCCCTCAGCGCTGACGTTCTGCATAGCGTCCCGCCCTTCCCCTGACTGGCAGGCCTGGGGGCGGGAACGAAACGGAACTAGGCCGCAAAAGCCGGGGACTCTAGTAAAAAGCGCGGCCGACAAATATGCACTGCCAGCGCGGAAGTCCCCGGCGCACCACAAGTCCCAGCCGCGTCGCAGTAAAAACTGCCAGCAGGGGCCGGCACGGCAGTTCCCCACACATAAACTCCCTTAGCAAGCTGTGGAAGTGTGGCACAAGCGCAGCAGCGCTATTGTCCCCGGCGCACTAACACACCCAGCAATGCTGCAGTGTGTGCGCGGTCTGTGCGGGGACACAGAGTACCTTGGTGTAGCAGGGCCCTGTCCCTGACGATACTCCGCTCCATATCCAGCAGATTCCCCAGGGGCTGTGGACGGAGCACGGTCTCTGTGCCTGGAGACCGGAAAATCCCACTTCACCCAGAGCCCGAAGGGGGATGGGGAATGATACAGCATGTGGGCTCCAGCCTCTGTACCCGCAATGGGTACCTCAACCTTAACAAACACCGCCGACACAAAGTGGGGTGAGAAGGGAGCATGCTGGGGGCCCAAGTATGGGCCCTCTTTTCTTCCATCCGACATAGTCAGCAGCTGCTGCTGACTAAACAGTGGAGCTATGCGTGGATGTCTGACCTCCTTCGCACAAAGCTTGAAAACTGAGGAACCGTGATCCCACGGGGGGTGTATAGGCAGAAGGGGAGGGGCCTTACACTTTTAAGTGTAATGCTTTGTGTGGCCTCCAGAGGCAGTAGCTATACACCAATTGTCTGGGTCTCCCAATGGAGCGCCAAAGAAAAGGAATTTATGGTAAGTAAAAAAAATTCCCTTCTTTGTCGCTCCATTGGGAGACCCAGACAATTGGGACGTCCAAAAGCAGTCCCTGGGTGGATAAAAGAATACCTCGATAAAAAAGAGCCGAAAACGACCCCCTCTTACAGGTGGGCAACCGCCGCCTGAAGGACTCGCCTACCTAGACTGGCGTCTGCCGAAGCATAGGTATGCACCTGATAGTGTTTCGTGAAAGTGTGCAGACTAGACCAGGTAGCTGCCTGACACACCTGTTGAGCCGTAGCCCGGTGCCGCAATGCCCAGGACGCACCCACGGCTCTGGTAGAATGGGCTTTCAGCCCCAAAGGAAGCGGAAGCCCAGAAGAACGGTAGGCTTCAAGAATCGGTTCCTTGATCCACCGAGCCAAGGTTGACTTGGAAGCCTGCGAACCCTTACGCTGGCCAGCGACAAGGACAAAGAGCGCATCTGAACGGCGCAGGGGCGCCGTGCGAGACACGTAGAGCCGGAGTGGTCTCACCAGATCTAATGAGTGCAAATCCTTTTCACATTGGTGAATTGGATTAGGGCAAAATGAAGGTAAGGAGATATCCTGATTGAGATGAAAAGGAGATACCACCTTAGGGAGAAATTCCGGAACAGGACGCAGAACCACCTTATCCTGGTGAAAAACCAGGAAGGGGGCTTTGCATGACAGCGCTGCCAGCTCCGACACTCTACGGAGCGATGTAACTGCCACTAGAAATGCCACCTTCTGCGAAAGACGTGATAAAGAGACATCCCGCAGCGGCTCGAAAGGTGGTTTCTGAAGAGCCGTTAGCACCCTGTTAAGGTCCCAGGGTTCCAGCGGACGCTTATAAGGTGGGAATATGTGGCAAACTCCCTGCAGGAACGTGCGGACCTGCGGAAGCCTGGCTAGACGCTTTTGAAAAAATACGGATAGCGCCGATACTTGTCCCTTGAGAGAGCCGAGAGACAAACCCTTGTCCATTCCGGATTGGAGGAATGAAAGAAAAGTGGGTAAGGCAAAGGGCCAGGGAGTAAAACCATTATCAGAGCACCAGGATAAGAAGATCCTCCAAGACCTGTGATAGATCTTGACGGACGTTGGTTTCCTGGCCTGTCTCATGGTGGCAATGACATCTTGAGATAACCCTGAGGACGCTAGGAGCCAGGACTCAATGGCCACACAGTCAGGTTGAGGGCCACAGAATTCAGATGGAAAAACGGCCCTTGTAACAGCAAGTCTGGGCGGTCTGGGAGCGCCCACGGTTGACCCACCGTGAGATGCCAGAGATCCGGGTACCACGACCGCCTCGGCCAATCTGGAGCGACGAGAATGGCGCGACGACAGTCGGACCTGATTTTGCGCAGCACTCTGGGCAGCATCGCCAGAGGAGGAAATACATAAGGCAGTCGAAACTGCGACCAATCCTGAACTAAAGCGTCCGCCGCCAGAGCTCTGTGATCTTGAGACCGGGCCATGAATGCCGGGACTTTGTTGTTGTGCCGTGACGCCATAAGATCGACGTCCGGCGTTCCCCAGCGGCGACAGATCTCTCGAAACACGTCTGGGTGAAGAGACCATTCCCCCGCGTCCATGCCCTGACGACTGAGAAAATCTGCTTCCCAGTTTTCTACGCCCGGGATGTGAACTGCGGAGATGGTGGAGGCTGTGGCTTCCACCCACTGCAGAATCAGTCGGACTTCCTGGAAGGCTTGACGACTGCGAGTGCCTCCTTGGTGGTTGATGTATGCGACGGCAGTGGCGTTGTCCGACTGGATACGGATCTGCCTGCCCTCCAGCCACCGATGAAAAGCCAATAGGGCTAGATACACTGCCCTTATCTCCAGAATATTGATCTGAAGGGAAGACTCTATCGGAGTCCAGGTTCCCTGAGCCCTGTGGTGGAGAAAAACCGCCCCCCCCCATCCTGACAGGCTCGCGTCCGTGGTGACCACAGCCCAGGTTGGGGGTAGGAAGGATTTTCCCTGCGACAGAGAGTTGGGAAGGAGCCACCACTGAAGTGACGTCTTGGTTGCAAGGGAAAGAGACGTTCCTGTCGAGGGAAGTCGACCTCCTGTCCCATTTGCGGAGAATGTCCCACTGGAGTGGCCGCAGATGGAATTGCGCGAAGGGCACTGCCTCCATCGCTGCCACCATCTTCCCCAGGAAGTGCATGAGACGCCTCAAGGGGTGTGACTGACCCCGAAGAAGAGATTGCACCCCTGCCTGCAGAGAAAGCTGTTTGTCCAGCGGTAGCATGACTACCGCTGACTGAGTATGAAACTCCATCCCGAGGTAAGTCAGTGATTGGGTCGGTGTCAACTTGGATTTTGGGAAGTTGATGATCCACCCGAACTGCTGGAGAGTCGCCAGGGCGACGGTAAGGCTGTTTTGACACGCCATCTGAGAGGGTGTCCTGACCAGAAGATCGTCTAAGTAGGGAATCACCGAGTGGCCCTGAGAGTGTAGGACCGCCACAACAGATGCCATGACCTTGGTGAACACCTCTCTCACCCATCGGTCTTGAACATGTGGCCACCAGGCGTCGCAAAAGCGGGAGAGCCTGCCACCGACCGAGGATGCGGTTCGGGGATGCCGAGAGTCATGAAGAGGCCGCCTTGGAGGCATTGCCTCCGGCGGGTTTTTGGGGGCGTGGCTTAGCCCGCCACGCATAGGAGTTCCTCTGGCCTTTCTCCGGCCTGTTGGACGAAGAGGATTGGGGCTTGGCGGAGGGACGAAAGGACCGAAACCTCGATTGTATTTTCCGTTGCTGAGGTCTCTTCGGTTTGGACTGGGGTAAGGAGCAGTCCTTTCCCCTGGATTCCTTAATAATCTCATCCAATCGTTCGCCAAACAATCGGTCGCCAGAAAACGGCAAACCGGTTAAGAACCTCTTGGAAGCCGAGTCTGCCTTCCATTCGCGCAGCCACATGGCCCTGCGGACTGCCACAGAATTAGCGGATGCCACCGCTGTACGGCTAGCAGAGTCTAGAACTGCGTTCATGGCGTAGGAAGAAAAAGCTGACGCCTGAAAAGTCAAAGACGCAACCTGCGGAGCAGAATTACGTGTGACCGCATTAATCTCAGCCAGACAAGCTGAGATAGCTTGGAGTGCCCACACGGCTGCAAAAGCCGGCGCAAAAGACGCGCCCGTGGCTTCATAGATGGATTTCACCAGGAGCTCTATCTGCCTGTCAGTGGCATCTTTTAGCGATGAGCCATCTGCAACCGATACCACAGATCTAGCCGCCAATCTAGAGACTGGAGGATCCACCTTTGGACATTGAGCCCAACCCTTAACAACGTCAGAGGGGAAGGGGTAACGTGTGTCAGTAAGACGCTTAGTAAAGCGCTTGTCCGGAACCGCTCTGGGCTTCTGGACAGCATCTCTGAAGTTAGAGTGATCGAAAAACGCACTCCGTGTACGTTTAGGGAACCGAAACTGGTGTTTCTCCTGCTGAGAAGTCGACTCCTCTACAGGTGGCGGCGGGGGAGATATATCTAACACCTGGTTGATGGACGAGATAAGGTCATTTACTATGGCGTCCCCTTCAGGTGTATCAAGATTGAGAGCAGCGTCAGGGTCAGAGCCCTAAGCTGCGACGTCCGCCTCGTCCTCCAGAGAGTCCTCAAGCTGGGAACCCGAGCAGCGTGAAGAAGTCGGGGAAGATTCCCAGCGAGCCCACTTAGCCGGTCTGGGACTGTGGTCCGGGCAGGAGTCCTCCACGTGAGACCTAGGGCCTGTGTAAGGACCGGTCTGGACTGCAAAGCTTCAAGCAGCTTGGCAGACCATTTGTCCATAGACTGAGCCATGGATTGTGAAAGTGACTCAGAGTTTCTCAGCAAAAACGGCAAACTCTGTCCCTGCCGCCTGGACAGGGGGAGCAGGGGGGTCTACCTGAGCCGGGGGGCCCACTAGTGACCGAGGCTCCGGCTGAGCAAGCAAAACAGGGGTCGAGCATTGCTCACAGTGAGGGTAGGTGGAACCCGCAGGTAACATAGCCGCACAAGAGGTACAGGTCGCAAAATAACCCGACCGAACAGAAATATATTATATATAATCTATTCCGGCACCCTAAGGGGACCAGCACCGGGTGACCGGTGTGGCTTACCGACCGCTAAAAAGCGGAGCGTGTGTCCTCCAGATTCCCTGCCTTAGGTCTCCCAGAGTTGCAGAGCTCTTTCCTGGAAATCCTCCACCGGCAGAATGTCAAAAAAATGGCTGCCGGGGGGGCGGAGCGATGTAGCTTACCAGAGAGGACGCACAGAGAAGGAGCTCCTCTAATCCTGACTTCATCCTGGCCGTTTAACACCCGGTACCTGATCCGACAACCTGCCCACCAGCTGCTGTGACAAGGGACGTCACCTGGAGACTGTCGGTCCCCATCGGTGCTATTTATCTTTTAATCCTGCAGGCGCAGACTAATCTCCTGAGGCTGCAGCACGTGGAGCGGCAGCCATCTTCCCCGCTGCCGGCACCTTCAGGGAGCGGCGCTGTGTGACTCCAGAGAGCAAGGAGGAGTGCAGGAAACATACCCTGAGGGACGATCCAGGAGCAGAGGCATTGTCTGGGGGCTGGCTGTTCCACTGGAGCTGCTCCCTGAGCCCTGCACAACATCACTGAATCCCCTGGGGCTGGAGCGTGGGACGCAGTGGCCATCTTCTCTGCGACCTGCAGCTGCATGGTGAGCGACGGCGTGTGACTCCAGGAGCGGAGAGGAGCAACAGGCATATACCCACAGAGGAAGACCCGGGAGCGGTGAGCACAGGGAGTTATCTCCCCCTTAGCTGTGTATCTGGCAATCAGTGAGCAGCACACTTAGAGCCGGCGGCTGTGCAGGAGACATTAACCCCTAGGGTGCTGGAGGGTTTGGAGTGTGAGCCTTGAAAGACAGGCCCTGCAGACTCTCTGACACATGAAAACATAGGAGAGACATATATTGAAGTCCCCACGCTGTGCAGGCCTGCATCACCCTGATAAATATACCCTGAGTGCTGTGCTGCCCTGGGACTCCCTTCATTGTTATTTTACAATATAAAAGTTGCAGTTTTCTGGCTCTCTGGAAGAGGTGGGCAAGTGGAGACGGACATATTATTAAATATACATTGCAGAGGCACGGATTTGGACGCACAGGGGCACGATAAGAGAGGGGTGCAGAAGTGGCAAACCCCCAGTGAATCAACATGAGTCCCCCTAAACAAAGTGGAGCTATTGATAAGCTTAAAGAGTACGCAAGGGGTGGTCAGGCAGATACCCCTAAAGCCAGGAGAACTACCACTCAAGCACCATTGCCTGACGGGTCAGAAGATCAAGATGATTTAACCCTGAGGCAGGTGTATGAACAGCTTCTACAAGCAATTTCTACAAGCAATAGCTCCCTCACAGGGAAGATTGAGGAGGTACACTCAGAGGTGGGCCGCTTGCGTCAAGACATGCAATCCCTGAGGGCCCGAACAACAGAAGTTGAGACACGAGTGTCAGAACTGGAAGATCAAATAAAACCACTTAAAACTAAAATGACTACAATGGCCGGATCAACAAACGCATGGCGCCAGAAAGCAGATGATCTAGAGAATCGCATGCGTCGAAACAATATACGGATCATAGGACTGCCAGAACACTCAGAGGGTCAGCATCCGGAACGGTTCCTGGAGGAGTGGCTGAAATCTAATCTTGGGAACGAGTTCTCCTCGACGTTTGCGGTGGAGAGGGCGCACAGAGTTCCAATGAGACCTCCTATTCCAGGTGCACCGCCGCGTCCCTTCTTAGCAAGGATGCTCAACTGCAGAGATAGAGACACAGCACTCCGCCTAGCCCGACAAAAGAGCCCACTTAAGTTTAACAACGTTACACTCTCAATCTTCCCAGACTTTTCGGTGGACCTCCAGAAACAGAGGGCCCACTTCATGGATGTGAAGAAAAAATTAAGGGAGCGAAACATCATCTATTCTATGCTATACCCTGCCCGGCTCCGCATAGTGCATGAAGGGTCGTCTCTGTTTTTCACTACACCTGCTGAGGCTGAGGACTGGTTACAGTTACACCCGAGACCTAAGGGGCAGAAGCAATGAGGCTACGTCTACTAAGTGACATTTGCTGAGCCCCCTGGTGCCCTTCATCTCCCATTAAAGCTTGAAGCCCCCTTTGGAGAAAGACAAGACTTCTCCGTGCCTTGAGTGATGGAGGAATTGGCCAGGAGTTGGTTCCTGTGAGATGGGAGCCCTATTTTGTGCACTCTAATACCACCTATACCAGGACACTGCATTCAGTGGTGGTATCCCCATTGATGTTTGAAATGTTTTACAGGACTTATCGGAAAGGTCCTGAAGTTCGATATTGTTTTTCTATGTTTACAGCTGCTATTGCATTAACTTTATTTCTTTGCAGAGATAGGCTTAAAACTATTGGTGGGTTAACCGCATCTAGTTGCGGGGTGAAACGCGCCTTATACTTGGGATCCTGGTTCTATAAACAGATTTATATGATATGGGGTCAGAGATGATAGTTATGACCTGGAATGTCAGAGGCCTTAAGTCTCCCAAAAAACGTATCAAGGTATTTTCCCAAATTAAGCAAATCAGAGCTCAGCTGGTGGCACTAGTAGAAACTCACCTCACACGAGACACAATGGTCGACGCATGCGTTCCACACCACCTACTCCAGAGGAGTCTCTATATTGGTCCATAAAAACATACGATGGGAAGCAAAGGTGGTAAGGCGTGACCCGGAGGGGCGGTTTGTGTTTATATATGCGTCTATAGATTCTAGAGATTATGTGCTACTATGCATTTATAACCCCCCACCGGCTCGCGTTTCCGTTCTTAAACAGGCACTGAGCTTTGCCCTCAGCTACCCAGATGCATATGTGTTATGCATGGGGGATTTTAACCTTGTGATGAATGAGGAGCAGGACAGGTTTCGGGTAGATGGGGGGAGACAACAATCGACCCCGGATTCGACTGACTTACAACAATGCGTGGAGGGAGGAGGGTGGATAGAACTTTGGCGACTCCGACATCCTAACACTCGAGAATACACATGTCATTCCTCCACTAGACGTACGCTGTCCAGACTGGATTATATTTTTGGGTCAAGCAACATCGCGACCTCGGTGGATGAAGTGGTACACGGGGTCAGGGGCATATCAGATCATAGCCCAGTGATCCTCACTCTTAAGACTAATCAAAATGTTAGCAAACCCTTTTGGAGGTTAAACCCCTTTTGGTTGAAATTAATTGATCAAAGCGATAGGACCCGGACCCAAATAGAAGATTTTCTAAAAATCCACCCTAAACCCTGGAATATTAACTTGGTGTGGGATACTCTCAAGGCTTACCTTCGGGGGTGTCTTTCTTCAACCATAACATATCTTAAAAGAGCGACTAGAAATGAGGATGACATGGTGGAGGGGAGACTTAAGGACTTAGAGGCAGAATATATTACAGCCCCAACCGATGGGAACAGAGCAGCCTGGATGCATTCATACAGGCTGTATATGCAACACTGTGAGACCAAGTCCAAACGCAAACTGTTCTTCACTCGACAATCTTACTTTGAGCTTGGAAACCAGTCCAGTAAATTACTGGCATATATGGTTCGGCAACATAACACCTCAAATACAGTACTAGGTATACGGAGGGCGGACGGCTCCACAGCCACATCCCCTGAAGATATCTTGGAGTGCTTCCATGAATATTATAAAACCCTATATACTTCTGGAAGCCCTCATGGAGTTCAAAGCTGTGGGGAATATCTATCGGATTTGGAGTTTCCCACTTTGAGCAGATCGCAACGGGAGTCTCTGGAGGCGGACATCACACTGGACGAAGTGATTACAGCCATCTCAGATATGGCTAGGGGGAAATCTCCGGGTCCAGACGGTCTCCCCATAGAATTCTATAGTAAATATTGTGATGTATTGGCCCCGATTTTATTAGATGTTTTCTCTCATTTCTCAATCGGTGACTCTCTACCTGCCTCCTTGTACGAAGCGCACATAGTTGTGCTGAGGAAGGAGGGTAAAGACCCATTCGAATGCGGCTCATACCGCCCTATATCCTTAGTCAATGTGGATTATAAGATCTTTACCAAAATATTGGCGTCCAGGCTCAATTCAGTTATATTGAGTATAGTTCACCCAGATCAAACAGGATTTATGCCTGGAAAAAACACCTCGATAAATATAAGACGGGTCCAGTCCATAGTACAATATAGTACATTGTTCCAGGAAAATGAGTGGGCCTTGGCCTCGCTGGATGCGGCCAAGGCATTTGACTCGGTAGAATGGCCATTTTTGTTTGCCTGCCTCCAGAGATTCGCCTTTGGGCCTAGATTCAGCAATTGGATTCATATATTGTATAGGTCCCCGACGGCCAGGGTACTGGTCAATGGCATTATATCTGAACCTTTCTCACTGAGACGGGGCACGAGACAGGGATGCCCTCTGTCTCCAGCATTGTTTGCACTAGTTATTGAAGCTTTGGCAATTAGAATTCGCTCTCATCCACAGATCACTGGAATCACTATAGCCGACCGCACAGATCAAATAGGATTGTATGCGGATGACATGGTTGTTTTTTTGGACAGAGTACAAGAGACCTTGCCTGTGGTTATAGATACTATAGATAAATTTGGGGAGTTTTCGGGACTGCACATCAATTGGGATAAGTCGGCTCTGATGCCATTAACACAGGGGTCTAGAACTTCAATGGAGGGTAGGTCACCTCTGCAAGTGGTGACTAGCTTCAAGTACCTGGGAATACACATACAGAAGGACCATACACTAGACTATCAGACGTGTATAACACCACTCCTGGAACACGTCAAACTTAAATATAACTCGTGGAGCAAGTTACCCCTGTCGGTAGTTGGCAGAATCAACTTAATCAAAATGATATTACTTCCAAAACTCAGTTACACACTACAACATAGTGCAGTATCAGTACCCAAATCCTTCTTCTCTACGCTGAACTCGCTTACTACTTCTTTCATATGGGGGAGATCCAGACCCAAACTCCGGTTATCCATTTTACAGAGATCCAAGAGACTGGGAGGGATGGCTTTACCGGAGTTCTTCCTGTACTATCTGGCGGGGCAGCTTAAAGCACTAGTGGCCTGGATGCCTGGTTGTCAACTGCCGAACTCCGAGAGTCACTTGGCACACGCGGCCGGGACTGACTGTTTGGTGGGTTTTTTGGAATCAGATGGACTGAGAATATCACGGCAACTACCCCTCCTCAAGCTGGCAAGATTGGTCTGGCGACAAGCTAAGAGAGTGGCACATTTTGAGGGAGTGGTGGCGGAACTCCCACTATGGGGGAATAGCCACTTCCATACTCTGAGAGATCACCCCTCAGCACAATTTTGGATCACTCACAATGTCATTACACTGGGTGATCTATATGCCCCGGGAACCACAACCTTCAAATCCTTTGACCAGATCCAAACTGAATGTAATATCCCAAGGTCGCAATTTTTTAGATACCTGCAGATTCGTACAGCGATTCAGTCCCATATGCAGAAAATTGGAACGGGGAAACTGATATCAACACTCCCGATGATAGGTATCCTAAAATCACAGGGACCTCGGGGTTTAATCTCAGCCATATATACTTACCTGTTGTCGGTGGGGGTGGAGTCGGACCCCTTGCCAGCCCAGGATAGATGGAGATCTCTAATTCCCTCTCTACAGGGAGAGGAATGGGAAGAGATATTGGAATCTCCGACTGCGGTATCCCCATCGGTTAATAATAAGTTGATTCAATGTTACATTGTTCACCAGGCATACCTTACTCCAACTCGATTATTTAGTATGGGCCGTTCTCGTACATCGGAGTGCCCGAGGTGTCATCTCTCAGGGGCAAATTTCATACATATGATCTGGAGCTGTCCTAATATATCCTCGTATTGGAGGGGAGTGACATCTCTGCTATCATTGATTGTGTCAATTCCTGTTTCATGCGACCCATTGATATGCCTATTTGGGGTAATGGAGGAAGAGTCCTGGGATCATTATATGATAACATTCCTCAGAGGGGCATTATTTTTGGCTAAAAAAGTAATAGCCTTGCGGTGGATGGGGGATTCGAGTCCAACTGTGAGGTCCTGGGTTAAATTAGTCAATGCAACTATAGTCTATGAGCGGGTGGTATACTACAATAGGGGGTGCCCGGAAAAATTTAACAAAATTTGGGGTCTATGGAACTCTTCTCCAGACACACTTACAGAGGCTTAGAGGAATCTATGCGAATAGAGGTGGTTCCCACTAGATGTTGGGAGATGGAAGCTATCCTACGGTATCTTGCGGTAAGGTGATGCAATGTAGCTGTTGTTGTTCTTTCTTTTTCACCTTTTTATTCCCTTTTCTACCCTGTTTCTTAAAATATGGTCATGCTGATCATTAGAGCTGTTCTTATGCTTAATATAAAACTGTATATATATGCAAATGATAAGAAGAATGGATAATACTATTTTATCTTGAGTACAACAGATACTATGGACTCTATATGATTCTTCAGTGTTGTGAACGTATAGCACTATCCATGTACTAAGCTATTTCTCACATTGTAAATGTCAGCTATACCATGTTTGAAACTGTTAATAAAACGAAGTTAAAAAAAAAAAAAAAAATGGCTGCCGGAGCTCTCTGGGGAGGAGTGGAGCCGTGGGCGGCGCAAGAAAAGTGCGGGAATCTGGGGTCCCCACAGTGATCAGTGAGGGGGGAGGAAACATACAGGATGCTCCGGCCCTCACATCCGACGTCAGGTCGGCAGTCCCGCCCTTACCCCTGACAAACAGGCCCGGGGGCGGGAGTTTTGCTACTAGGCCGCAATGAAGCCGGGGACTAAATTTAAGACCGCGGCCGACAAGCAGGCGCGGTCGGCGCGGAAGTCCGCCGGTCTTCACAAATCAGCAGCTGCTGCAGCGTCCGGGATGAAGGCGCTCCATGCACAGCCCCCATGGGGACACAGAGTACCTTAGAGATGCAGGGCCCGGTCCCTGAGGATAAATAGACTCCTGTCCGGCAGATTCCCACAGGGGCTGCGGAGGGAGCACGGTCCCAGTAACTGGATGACCGGTCAGGATCCCACTTCTCCCAGAGCCGCTAAGGGATGGTGAAGGAAAAACGGCATGAGGCTCCGGCCTTTGTACCCGCAATGGGTACCTCAACCTTAACAGCACCGCCGACGTAGTGGGGTGAGAAGGGAACATGCCGGGGGCCCCGTGGGGGCCCACTTTTCTTCCAACCGATATAACTAAAATGAGAATGCATGAGTGGATGTGTGCCTCCTTCCACACAAAGCATAAGACTGAGGAGCCCGTGATGCACGGGAGGGTGTATAGGCAGAGGGGAGGGGTTACACTTTTTAAAGTGTAATACTTTGTGTGGCCTCCGGAGGCAGAAGCTATACACCCAATTGTCTGGGTCTCCCAATGGAGCGACAAAGAAAACACTTATACTCTCCGATGGGTGTTGCTGCTCTCCGGTCTGGCGCTTCCTCTCTGCAGCGATTGCCACCCTCCTCCTATCCAGGCCGGCATTGCGGTCCAGCGCAGTCGAACTTTGATCTGCCCTGCAGTGGGCAGATCAAAGTACTGTAATGCGCAGGCACGAGGAAAGGTTAAGGACCGCCAGCGCATGCGCACTACAACACGTTGATCTGCCTTGAGCAGGGCAGATCACAGTGCACCTGTCCAGGATTGCAATGCCGGCCGGTGTAGAAAATGTAGATCACGTCATCCACACTGGGCGGGATAGGAGGAGGACGGAGATCGCAGCAGAGAGGAGGGCCGGCCCGGACCGGAGAGCAGCGACACCCACCAGACTGGACCGCCCCCAAGGTGAGTACTATAAAAGTGTTTATGTTCTACACAGCGGTCTGAGCTCTTATACACAACATTCCAGATGCTATATATAAGAGCTTACTGGTGGTGGTGGCCGCAGCTTATAGGGGCCAAATCTGGTGACAAGTTGCCTTTAATATAGACAGTTTCATGGGGGGAAGGGGGGGGGGGAACAAATTCAATTGGTTTTGGCATAAGATGAGACGAAAAAGCAAAAAGAAAAATTCCTGACTACACACCTGCATGTTATAATTATTGTCTTCTCTCCATCCCAAGCTGGATTGTCAGCCATGACTTTAGCATGAGTGGTGACATCTTGTGGTGACAGCTGTGGAGACTCATTTGGCTGTGTGTGAACCCATCCCAGTGGCTCCATTTCCTGAAAAATTGAAAATTATTTCTCTAAGCAGCCTTTAGAAAAAGAATAAAATTAAAACACAAAACATCTCGTCTGTAAATTTACCTTTAGGTACTCATGTTGAGGCAGTTGACTTGGCAAGTGAACAGTCTGGTGAGTTCCCCACTGTGGCACCATTACAATGCATCGGATTTCCTTCACTTGAGGGTTGTCGGGTGGGCTCACGCCATATAGATAGCCAGTAATCTTTAAAAATTATCACAAACAGACAAATTTAGTATGACAGTTAAGCTACTAAAAGACTAAAAGATAGCTTAAATATCTAATGCCATCTATAAAAAAAAAACCCAAAAAAACAACACACTGAATAAAACACTAAATAAAAAACCTGAATATATCCAAGTCGACAAGCAAGTGTAGTAAATGACCATCTGTTCTAAGCAAATAAGCCCAGTACTCTTAATTCTGTAACTTGTCTAACCAAGGATAGTATCAATTGTATAAAACTACCACATAAAATGGGTCTCTAAAATATTACCAAAGACTATGGCCTCGACTCAACAAAGCCATTATTCTGGCGTATATCGCTTTGCAAAAATGCACAATTATTGTGCAACATTAAGTTGCGCAAATATGATACGATTTTATGTGTTTTTCATACATTTTCACTCATTTCTGCTAAAATGGGCAGCATGACGAGCCGTGGCGTTCCGTATACCAGAAATCTCACTCCAGTCGCTGACTATAGTAAGATTTGTGGTGAGGCACACGTCACTTCCGAGATGCACCCCGATACATTAGGAACCACTGGCAGCATGAATCGGAGTGTGGCTGGGAGATTGCAACCAGATATGGTTTTATCTAAAAAGCTGCAGCAATTCAAAGAAAACTGTTTGAAAAGCCAATCGGTAGAGACTTGGCTAGTCCACTGTGTCCCCAGACGGCTTCTGCCTGCTTCTCACCAGTTGATTTACAAGTCTTTCCCATGTAAGTACACAACCAGAGACCTATCAATGACCTACAGTGGGGGTGGGGAGAAGTGTTTCAGAGAAAGACATAACCTGGCTACAATGGCACAGCCAGGCTCCGATTTATGCTTCCTCTGGTACAGCACTTACCTGAGCTCGCAGGTCAGAAATGCAGATGAATTTCTTCAACACATTCTTGGGCAAGATGTAGGTGTAACCAGTCTCCTTGATGTCATCAGATGACACATAGATGTGGTTGGTCCGGAGGTGAAGGTTAGCAGCAGAAATCGCTCTGCAAAAAAATAAAATAAAAAATAAATATGTTAACAGCAGATATGCTCATTTTCTGCTTCACTCAGCTGCGGGCTGAGTGAAACTGAAAGTAATTCATGTGAGCTACAGGAGTCATCACATGACTTCCCGTATCGGCCGATAAGTAAATGTTTACCGCCGATGCAGTTATAATGGCACTGTCACATATTGACAGCGCCATTTAAAGGGGTTAAACGGCATGAGCAGATAACAATTCTGCTGGTGTCTAGCAGGCACACATCTCAACTGTGAAAATCAGCTGAGATGTGCGCCGATCGCGGCATGCTGCCGGTGGCAGACCGCGGGCAGTAACACTATGACTGCTAGGACGTAATATTACTTCCTGCGGTCGTTAAGGGGTTAAATAATTTGAACGTTTTTGCTTTTACAGGCCACTTCCCAGCACAATCAACTTTAAAGTAGCCTGTGGCCATAAGTCAACTGAGAGTAGCTCAAGAGGACACAGAGTTACAGACGTCCTTGTTAGACGGTCAGGATGGATTCTCAGGTATAGCGGTGGGACACTTTGTCGTTACTGCCACTTTCCTCACACACTGACCAGCTCTTCTGACCATACAACGGCTGTTGGTGGAGGAGCAAGTGACCAGTCGTGAGCTCCTCTCTGTTGACCTATGGCCACAGACTAAATGTGCTGAAAAAAAACATGTCCAGTAAAAGTAAAACTCTACAACACTTGTAATGAAAGTAAGCTGCAAAAAATATTTTTAAGCCTATACGCAATGAATTTCAGAAAACAAAATTGTGCCCAAAGAAATAACCACGTCAATAAAAATTGTAGTTAATTTACTTGATAAAAAAAAAAAAAATAAATCACATGCACATGCACATATACAGAGCTGCTGATCTATGCACAGAAGGACTCCTGGCATTCATGAAAGTAAAAATCAGATCCGGATCCAAAAACAAATTATGCTAACAATACCATGTGACCCACAAGCAAACAGCTAGACACGCATAATGTAATTATACAAGGGTCCTGCCTCACGGCCAAATTAGTTAACTGACCAGAGAAGTCGGTATTACATGAACAACTGTCAGAAAAGAGCTGTAATAGTATAAAAATACTGGTAACAAGGAAATCAACCATAATGGAAAAATAACTAAAATAATTTATTACCTGACTCGCCATTCCGTCTTGGATGAGAAGGTCTGGGTCTCATAGTTGCTGGTGGTAGAGGTGATGATTTCATCCCCATGTTTGTTGACTGTGCGGGTCTGGGTGGCCGTGAGCTGAGATTGTTCTTTTGTCTGCTTCTCGATCTCCGCAATCTGCTGCCTCTGCTGAGATGGGGCAGATATTTCCATGCCCAATATGATATCTCGAATTTCAGATTGCGTTAATGAGGCTACATTCACACTGAAAACAAAAAAGGGTTAAAAATAGGTTGATAAAATTCTATAGACGGGCTCCATCATTTGCAGATGCCTTATATTGAAGATTCAAATTCCAGGTTTCTGGAAGCAACAGAGCGATGCTGAAGGGTTGTTAAAGAGCCCACACACATTATATATAGCGGTAGGCTAAATGTGCAGCTATGCATTTATTACGCCACACCCTAATCACATGCACATGTGACTGATCGTGCCCGTGATGGAAAAAGGTGTCTGCAAGCAACTTCTCAGGTAAAACAAAAAGAAAAAAAAAAAAAAAGGAATGAATATGTTGAAATACAACATGCCTAATCATTACTTCTTTTTGCTAGGGCTCTACCAACTGAGGATAGCAATCTCTTTTAGATAGTTGGCTAGTCTGCTCAAAATAAATGGGTTCACCCATCATTCATCTAATCTATAATAACCTATCCTGGAAATTTAATAGAAAAGTAATATTCTAACTTGTTCTTCTTGCCGTAGTCCGCCAAGATGAGATCCTTGAGCTGAACCTCCACCTTAATCCATTCCTCATCTGTTAGTGTGGGCCAGATATGATGAGGCTCAGTAATGGTCGTCTTGTCTGGCTTTAGGATCACCTTTGCACGGTCATTATTCACATGCAGTGCTCTCAAGATCAAAATCAGTCGAGAGAAAGCCTGGAAAAGACAAGAATCAGACCATTAAAAATCTTTTATAGCAAAAACCGCTCTGCCACAAATTCACATGGCTTCAGATGGCAGAATTACATTTAGTCCTTAGTCAATATATGCCCAGAAAAGTACTCCCAAGTACCGTGTATGAAGAGATAGTCTTCAGCCAATCATCATAGAGATTGAAGAGAACCATTTGTGGCTCTGTGGCCTTCAAGATCAGGTCTCCAAACTTCTCCACCTTCAGACAGGCTTGGAAAGGCAACTGCAGCTCAGATCCTTTGATTACAATATTAGGGAAGTCCAGTAAATGTACCTAAGGTTTAATGGAGAAAACATTACGCAAGAGCACAAGCAAACAAATGGTTAAAACCTTTCAGAAAATGAGAAAAGGCTTAAAATAGTTTTCTATCACTACATTGGGAAAAACCACCGGTGTATGCTGCTGCCACGAGACAAAAAAAAAAAAGTGTAGGTCCTCCTTGGTAGGATACTCGTACCAACCGAAGCTAAGCATATATGTTTTAGCTTAGTGTCCGAAGGAGGCAGATACAGGGCTGTACCAGCCCCAATGCTACCTATAATCTTATTTATTATTAATCTTTTCCCCTTTTCTTTCAGATTCAGATTGTAAAGGAAACTGAGTGTAATCGCTCACTCTGTTATACCACCTAGAGACCAAGAGAACAATGTGCCCCCCCTGCCACAAAATACATTCCCTGGTTTGTACAGCAGGACCCTAAGCTCTAGCACAGGAAGAGCATTTAGGTGACCAGGTGGACTTTCCTTGCCTTACCCCTTTGGCCCGATCGTCCACCATAGTGAGATGGTGCCTGCAGCAGACTGTTCACAATTCCAGGAAGTCTTTCCAGAGGTTTTCGTTGGCTGTCTTCAATGTGTGTGAAGACAGCCACCCAATCAACTTCAGGGATCCCCGTACACTTCTGCATTCTCACAACAGGTTAGGGACAGCTAGCTGCAGATCGCAGTGACTTTCTCTTAGCTCTCAAGGAAGCCACATCTCTTCCCAAAGTTTTATCACTCTCCTCCATGCAGTGGAAACCCTCATACACATGCCGGCGTGTGTTTTTTTTTCATGCCCGCCGTCGTCACCATGCCGCTCCGGTTCCCTCTATGCCTCATCTAAAAATTTAGGCCCTCGGCTTCTTTGCGGCTTATAGTGCAGTTTTGCCACACTAGCTTCATCAAGCATGCTTTTCCCGAGCCTGCCCTTCTTCCTGTCAATGTAACTTTCCAGCGTCTCCTGATCTTCCCAGTAATCACGCTTAAAAAAAGAGAATTTTGTTTACTTACCGTAAATTCTTTTTCTTATAGTTCCGTATTGGGAGACCCAGACATTTGGTGTATAGCTTCTGCCTCCGGAAGACACACAAAGTACTACACTAAAAAGTGTAGCTCCTCCCTCTGAGCATATACACCCCCTGGATAACAAGATCTAGCCAGTTTAGTGCAAAAGCTGAAGGAGAATAGCCACCCACAAGTAAAGAGAGCAAGAGCCGGAACAACCGGAGCCTCTGTCTACAACAACAGCCGGTGATAACACGCGGAACAAGAAACTGCCAACAGGCAACAGGGAGGGTGCTGGGTCTCCCAATACGGAACTATAAGAAAAAGAATTTACGGTAAGTAAACAAAATTCTCTTTTCCTTTATCGTTCCTATGGGAGACCCAGACATTGGGACGTCTCAAAGCAGTCCATGGGTGGGAATAAACAGAAAACTGAGAAGTAGGCGGAGCCTAACTTCACAAATGGGCGACAGCCGCCTGAAGGATGCGTCTGCCCAAGCTCGCATCTGCCGAAGCATGAGCATGCACTTGGTAGTGCTTTGAAAAGGTATGCGGGCTAGACCAAGTGGCAGCCTGACAGACCTGCTGAGCCGTAGCCTGGTGCCTGAAAGCCCAAGAGGCACCGACAGCTCTGGTCGAGTGTGCCTTGATCCCCGGCGGGGGAGGCACCTGAGTACACTGGTAGGCATCGGATATGGCCGACCTAATCCAACGAGCTAAGGTCGGCTTAGAAGCCGAGAGGCCCTTACGCCGACCTGTGGTTAGCACAAAAAGAGAGGTGCACCGCCTAAGAACAGCGGTGCGAGACACATAGATCCGGATCGCCCGCACCAGATCCAGAGTATGCAACGCTTTTTCAAAGCGATGAATAGGAGCCGGACAAAAGGAAGGCAGGGAAACGTCCTGGTTAAGGTGGAAAGGAGAAACCACCTTAGGGAGAAAGTCCGGAATCGGACGGAGAACCACCTTGTCTTGATGAAAAACCAAAAAAGGTGACTCCGAAGAGAGCGCAGCCAAATCAGAGACTCTCCTGAGGGTAGTTATGGCCACTAGAAAGACCACTTTCTGTGAAAGTCGAGACAAAAAAACGTCCCTAAGAGGCTCAAAGGGGGGTTTCCGCAAGGCCGTGAGGACCAGATTGAGGTCCCAGGGATCCAAGGGCCCCCGGTAAGGCGGAATGATGTGAGACGCGCCCTGCATGAAGGTGCGCACCTGAGCCAGCCGGGCGATACGCCGCTGGAACAGCACTGACAGAGCCGAGACTTGTCCCTTGAGGGAATTGAGGGATAGTCCTAGCTGTAGACCGAACTGTAGAAAAGACAGAAGGGTCGGCAAGGAAAAAGGCCAAGGAGTATGGCCGGAAGAGAGACATCAGGACAGGAAATTTCTCCAGGTCCTGTGATAGATTTTTGCCGAGGAAGACTTACGGGCCCGAGTCATAGTGGAGATGACTTCAGGAGGAATACCAGAAGCCGTCAAGATCCAGGACTCAAGAGCCACGCCAACAATCTGAGAGCCGCAGAATTCTGGCGGAAAAACGGACCTTGTGAGAGAAGGTCTGGACGGTCCGGAAGATGCCACGGCACCTCTACGGACAGATGGAGCAGGTCTGGGTACCAAGCTCGCCTGGGCCAGTCCGGTGCAATGAGGATGACCCGCCGACCCTCCATTCTGATCTTGCGCAGAACTCTGGGCAAGAGAGCTAGAGGGGGAAACACGTAGGACAGACGAAACTGGGACCAATCTAGAACCAGCGCGTCCGCTGCAAGGGCCTGAGGATCGTGGGCGCGAGCCACGAAAACCGGAACCTTGTTGTTGTGCCGGGATGCCACTAGATCCACTTCCGGAGTGCCCCACTTGCGGCAGATTGACTGAAACACTGCCGGATGCAGGGACCACTCGCCACTGTCCACGGTTTGACGGCTGAGATAATCTGCTTCCCAGTTTTCCACGCCTGGGATGTGGACTGCGGATATGGTGGACTTGGAGTCCTCCGTCCATTGAAGAATGCGTTGAATCAACATTGCCAGGCGACTGCGTGTCCCGCCTTGGTGATTGATGTAGGCAACCGCTGTCGCGTTGTCTGACTGGACTCGGATGTGCTTGCCCGCCAAAAGGTGGTGAAAGGCTAGGAGAGCCAGAAGCACAGCTCTGGTTTCCAGTACATTGATCGATAGGGCTGACTCGGACGGAGTCCAAGTGCCCTGAGCTCGGTGGTGTAGACATACCACTCCCCAGCCGGATAGACTGGCATCCATGGCGAGGATAACCCAGGACGGGGCCAGGAAGGAAAGTCCCTGAGACAGAGAGAGGGGCCGAAGCCACCACTGAAGGGAGCTCCTGGTCTGTGGCGACAGAGCCACTAGCCTGTGCAAGGAGGAAGTCCGCTTGTCCCAACAGCGGAGAATGTCCAGCTGCAGAGGACGCAGATGGAACTGGGCAAAGGGAACAGCCTCCATTGACGCCACCATCTGACCCAGCACCTGCATCAGGTGCCTGATGGAATGACGGCGGGGCCTCAGCAGAGAGCGCACCGCCAGATGGAGGGACTGCTGTCTGACTAAGGGCAGCTTCACAAGTGCCGGCAGAGTCTCGAACTGCATCCCCAGGTACGTGAGCCTCTGGGTCGGAGTCAGAGTAGATTTGGGCAGATTGACAAGCCACCTGAATTGGGCTAGAGTGGCGAGAGTGAGCGAGACACTCCGCTGACAGTCCACGCTGGATGAAGCCTTGACTAGAAGGTCGTCCATGTAAGGAATCACTGCCAACCCCTGGAGGTGCAGAACCGCAACCACTGCTGCCATGACCTTGGTGAATACTCGAGGGGCTGTGGCTAACCCGAAGGGGAGAGCCACGAATTGGAAATGTTCCTCTCAGATTGCAAAACGTAGCCAACGCTGGTGTGAAACTGCAATTGGCACATGCAGATAGGCATCTCTGATGTCGATGGATGCCAGGAAATCTCCTTGGGTCATTGAGGCAATGACTGATCGCAGAGACTCCATGCGAAAATGCCGCACCTGAACATGCTTGTTGAGAAGCTTGAGATCCAGGATGGGCCGGAAGGAACCGTCCTTTTTGGGGACTAGGAAGAGATTTGAGTAGAAACCTCTGAACTGTTCCCGGGCGGGAACCGGTACAATTACTCCGTTGGCCTGCAAGGATGCCACGGCCTGAGAGAAGGCGGCGGCCTTGGAGCAGGGGGGAGTTGACAGAAAAAATCTGTTTGGCGGGCTGGAAGAGAATTCTATCCTGTAGCCGTGGGAGATGATATCCCGCACCCACTGATCGGAGACGTGTTGAAACCACACGTCGCCAAAGTGGGAGAGCCTGCCACCGACTAAGGACGTTGCTGGCGCGGCCAGATAGTCAAGAGGAGGCTGCCTTAGTGGCAGCAGCTCCTGCGGTCTTCTGTGGACGCGCCTTTGTGTGCCAGTTGGATTTTTGGTCCTTGGCTGAGTTAGTGGACGAGGCCGAGGGCTTAGAGGATGACCAGTTGGAGGAACGAAAGGAACGAAACCTCGACTGGTTCCTACCCTGGGCAGGTTTACTGGTTTTAGTTTGTGGCATGGAAGTACTCTTCCCGCCAGTAGCCTCCTTAATAATTTCATCCAGTTGTTCACCGAATAGCCTGGATCCAGCAAAAGGGAGCCCAGCAAGGTACTTCTTTGAAGAAGCATCTGCCTTCCACTCTCGAAGCCACAAGATCCTGCGGATAGCGAGGGAATTAGCCGAAGCCACCGCAGTGCGGTGAGAAGCCTCCAGCATGGCAGACATGGCATAGGATGAAAAAGCTGAAGCTTGGGAAGTTAAGGCAACCATTTCGGGCATAGATTCCCTGGTGAGGGAATGCATCTCCTCTAGAGAAGCAGAGATGGCTTTGAGAGCCCACACTGCTGCAAAAGATGGGGAGAACGAGGCCCCTGCCGCCTCATATACAGATTTGGCCAGAAGGTCAACCTGGCGGTCAGTGGAATCCTTAAGAGAGGTGCCATCAGCCACTGATACAACGGTCCGGGCTGAGAGTCTAGACACCGGGGGGTCTACCTTTGGTGAATGAGCCCACTCCTTGACCACCTCAGGTGGAAAGGGAAAACGGTCATCAGAACCACGCTTTGGGAAGCGTTTGTCAGGACAGGCCCTAGGCTTGGTCACAGTGGCCTGAAAACTGGAGTGGTTAAAGAACACACTCCTTGTCCTCTTAGGCAAGGTAAACTGGTGCTTTTCTGCCAGAGAGGGTTGCTCCTCTGATACTGGCGGATTGAGGTCCAGTACAGAATTAATGGACGCAATCAAATCACTAACATCTGCGTCACTTTCGGACAGATCAATGGGGCACATGGAGGTAGCGTCCGAGCCCCCAGTAAAGGCATCCTCCTCGTCCTGCGAGTCAGCTCGTGAATCAGAGCCGCGGGACGAGGAAGGAGAGGGAACCCTGCGTCTCCTTTTAGGAGGACGGGGTCTGGGACCAGATGAGGAATCCTCTGTGAGCTCCGCTGAGAGGGTTCTAGCAGCAGAGGCGCCCTGAGAAGGGGGCTGATGCATTCTCAGCAAAGTCCGGGACAGCTGTCTCATGGAGTCGGCAAAAGAGTGGGAGATAGACCTAGAGAAGGATTCTACCCAAGCCGGGGGTTCAGCCACAGGAGCAGGAGCAGCCGGAAGGACCACTGTGGGTGCGATTCCAGGCTGAGGCATTGTCAGGTTAGAGCAGGCATCACAATGTGGATATGTGTTCGGTTCAGGCAGTATGAGCTTACATGCAGTGCATATTGAGTACAGCCTTGCTCCTCGTGTGAGACATGCTGCTGAAGTGAGGGCTCTGAGCCAGAATGACCCCCAGAGAGTATATAAGAAGGTCCACAACCGGAGGTTGTGGCTTACCAGCCCGTTTGTGTGCCCTCCAGATCCAATAGCCCGGACCCCCAAGCAGCTTAGCAGGGATGCTGCAGCCAGCGCTGATCCAGAGAAAAAACGTTGAGAAAATGGCGCCGGAGCGAGGAGAGGGGGCGGGACCTGCTCTGAGAGCGGGATCTGGAGGGCCAAGGAGATTTACAGGGGAGGGGACATGTACTCAGAGAGGAGTGTCCCTCCCCTGTGCCGAACGGCCGCTGGGCGGAGCCGCACTGTCCCTCTGCATGATTGACATGCGAGGGCAGTGAAATCGAAAGTAGGCCTCCGGCGAAGCCGGGGCCTAAATTTAAGCGATGCGGCCGGCGCGCAGGCACCATCGGCGCGGTTCTCAGGCGACAGCCAGAGAACCGGCCGGAAATGTCACAAAAGTTACACAGCACACTCTCCCACCATAATAAAGTACCGGGACCCCCCGAATATAAACGTCTCAGGTACTTAGCTTGTTGAGACGCAGGGTTCCAAGTCCCTGGGGATGAGTGCTCCGTCCAGCAGGATCCTGAAGGGCTGCGGATGGAGACCGGTCTCCTGCAAAGCAAGGAGGACCGTGCTGGCTCCCACTTCAAGCCAGAGCCCGAGGGATGGTGAAGGAGTGCGGCATGTAAGGCTCCAGCCTTGTAAATCAACCTTAACAGCACCGCCGACACAGTGGGGTGAGAAGGGACATGCCGGGAGTCCAGGCTTGGACCCGCTTTTCTTCAAAAAACTTTCCAAAAATGAAAAATCAGATGAGAATGCATGTGTGGATGTGTGCCTCCTGAACACAAAGCAATGAACTGGCTAGATCTTGTTATCCAGGGGGTGTATATGCTCAGAGGGAGGAGCTACACTTTTTAGTGTAGTACTTTGTGTGTCCTCCGGAGGCAGAAGCTATACACCAAATGTCTGGGTCTCCCATAGGAACGATGAAGGGAATTTTGTTTACTTACCGTAAATTCCTTTTCTTCTAGCTCCAATTGGGAGACCCAGACAATTGGGTGTATAGCTTCTGCCTCCGGAGGCCACACAAAGTATTACACTCAAAAGTGTAACCCCTCCCCTCTGCCTATACAACCTCCCGTGCCTCACGGGCTCCTCAGTTTTGGTGCAAGAGCAGGAAGGAGGAAACTTATAAATTGGTCTAAGGTAAATTCAATCCGAAGGATGTTCGGAGAACTGAAACCAAAGAAACAATTGAACAACAAGCCCGAAGGGAACAGGGGCGGGTGCTGGGTCTCCCAATTGGAGCTAGAAGAAAAGGAATTTACGGTAAGTAAACAAAATTCCCTTCTTCTTTGTCGCTCCATTGGGAGACCCAGACAATTGGGACGTCCAAAAGCAGTCCCTGGGTGGGTAAAAGAATACCTCGATAAATAGAGCCGACACGGATCCCTCTTACAGGTGGGCAACCGGCGCCTGAAGGACTCACCTACCTAGACTGGCATCTGTTAAAGCATAGGTATGCACCTGATAGTGTTTCGTGAAAGTGTGCAGGCTAGACCAGGTAGCTGCCTGACACACCTGCTGAGCCGTCGCCCGGTGCCGCAATGCCCAGGACGCACCCACGGCTCTGGTAGAATGGGCTTTCAGCCCCGAAGGAAGCGGAAGCCCCGAAGAACGGTAAGCTTCAAGAATCGGTTCCTTGATCCACCGAGCCAAGGTTGACTTGGAAGCCTGCGAACCCTTACGCTGACCGGCGACAAGTACAAAGAGTGCATCTGAACGGCGCAGGGGCGCCGTGCGAGACACGTAGTACCGGAGTGCTCTCACTAGATCTAATGAGTGCAAATCCTTTTCACATCGGTGAATTGGATTAGGGCAAAAAGAAGGTAAGGTGATATCCTGATTGGATTAAAATGAGATACCACCTTAGGGAGAAATTCCGAAACAGGACGCAGAACCACCTTATCCTGGTGAAAAACCAGGAAGGGGACTTTGCATGACAGCGCTGCAAGATTCGACACTCTTCGGAGTGATGTAACTGCCACTAGAAATGCCACCTTCTGCGAAAGACGTGATAAGGAGACATCTCGCAGCGGCTCGAAAGGTGGTTTCTGAAGAGCCGTTAGCACCCTGTAAAGGTCCCAGGGCCCTAGTGGGCGCTTGTAAGGTGGGACTATGTGGCATACTCCTTGCAGGAACGTGCGGACCTGCGGGAGCCTGGCCAGGCGCCCTTGAAAAAATACTGAGAGCGCCGATACTTGTCCCTTGAGAGAGCTTAGTGACAAACCTTTGTCCATTCCAGATTGAAGGAAGGAAAGAAAAATGGGTAAGGCAAAAGGCCAGGGAGTAAACCCATTCACAGAGAACCAGGACAAGAATATCCGCCAAGTCCTGTAATAGATCTTGGCGGACGTCGGTTTCCTGGCTTGTCTCATAGTGGCAATGACATCCTGAGATAACCCTGACGATGCTAGGAGCCAGGACTCAATGGCCACACAGTCAGGTTGAGGGCCGCAGAATTCAGATGGAAAAATGGCCCTTGTGACAGCAAGTCTGTGCGGTCTGGAAGGGCCCACGGTTGACCCACCGTGAGATGCCACAGATCCGGGTACCACGACCGCCTTGGCCAGTCTGGAGCGACGAGAATGGCGCGGCGGCAGTCGGACCTGATCTTGCGTAATACTCTGGGTAGCATCGCCAGAGGAGGAAACACATAAGGCAGTTGAAACTGCGACCAATCCTGTACTAATGCATCCGCCGCCAGAGCTCTGTGAACTGTGGAGATGGTGGATGCTGTGGCTTCCACCCACTGCAGAATTCGCTGTACTTCCTGGAAGGCTTGACGACTGCGAGTGCCGCCCTGGTGATTAATGTAGGCGACTGCAGTGGCGTTGTCCGACTGGATACGGATCTGCCTGCCCTCCAGCCACTGATGGAACGCCAATAGGGCTAGATACACTGCCCTTATCTCCAGAACATTGATATGAAGGGAAGACTCCCTCGGAGTCCAGGTCCCCTGAGCCCTGTGGTGGAGAAACACTGCTCCCCACCCTGACAGGCTCGCGTCCTTGGTGACCACAGCCCAGGCTGGGGGCAGGAAGGATTTTCCCTGCGATAGAGAAGTGGGAAGAAGCCACCACTGAAGAGACGTCTTGGTTGCCAGGCAAAGAGACATTCTTGTCGAGGGAAGTCGATCTCTTGTCCCACTTGTGGAGAATGTCCCATTGGAGTGGGCGTAGATGAAATTGCGCGAAGGGCATTGCCTCCCTCGCTGCCACCATCTTCCCTAGGAAGTGCATGAGGCGCCTCAATGGGTGTGACTGACTCTGAAGAAGAGATTGCACCCCTGCTTGCAGAGAAAGCTGTTTGTCCAGTGGTAGCTTGACTACCGCTGACTGAGTATGAAACTCCATCCCGAGGTAGGTCAATGACTGGGTTGGTGTCAACTTGGATTTTGGAAAGTTGATGATCCACCCGAACTGCTGGAGAGTCTCCAGAGCGACGGTAAGGCTGTGTTGACACGCCTCCCGAGACGGTGCCCTGACTAGGAGATCGTCTAAGTAGGGAATCACCGAGTGGCCTTGGGAGTGTAGGACCGCCACAACGGATGCCATGACTTTGGTGAAAACCCGTGGGGCTGTCGCCAAGCCGAAAGGCAGTGCCACGAGCTGAAGGTGTTCGTCCCCTTGAGGGGGGACGGGAATCACAACTCCTTCTGTCTTCAGAGCGGCCACTGCCTGAAGAAGTGCGTCGGCCCGAGCAGGGGGGGGGGAGGTTGTGAAGAAACGAGTTGGAGGACGAGAGATGAACTTATCCTGTAACCGTGAGACAGAATGTCTCTCACCCATCGGTCTTGAATATGTGGCCACCAGGTGTCGCAAAAGCGGGAGAGCCTGCCACCGACCGAGGATGCGGTTCGGGGATGCCAAGAGTCATGAGGAGGCCGCCTTGGAGGCAGTGCCTCCTGCGGCCTTTTGGGGGCGTGACTTAGACCGCCACGCGTAGGAGTTCCTCTGACCTTTCTCCAGCCTATTGGACGAAGAGGATTGGGACTTGGCGGAGGGGCGAAAGGACCGAAACCTCGATTGTATCTTACGTTGCTGAGGTCGCTTCGGTCTGGACTGGGGTAAGGAGGAGTCCTTTCCCTCTCATCCAATCGTTCTCCAAACAATCGGTCGCCAGAAAACGGCAAACCGGTTAGGAATCTCTTGGAAGCCGAGTCTGCCTTCCATTCGCGCAGCCACATGGCTCTGCGGACTGCCACAGAATTAGCGGATGCGACCGCTGTACGGCTAGCAGAGTCTAGGACTGCATTCATGGCGTATGAAGAAAACGCCGACGCCTGAGAAGTCAAAGACGCAACCTGCGGAGCAGAAGTACGTGTGACCGCATTAATCTCGGTTAGACAAGCCGAGATAGCTTGGAGTGCCCACACGGCTGCAAAAGCCGGGGCAAAGGACGCGCCCGTGGCTTCATAGATGGATTTCACCAGGAGCTCTATCTGCCTGTCAGTGGCATCTTTTAGCGATGAGCCATCTGCAACCGATACCACAGATCTAGCCGCCAATCTAGAGACTGGAGGATCCACCTTGGGACACTGAGCCCAACCCTTAACTACGTCAGAGGGGAAGGGGTAACGTGTGTCAGCAAGGCGCTTAGTAAAGCGCTTGTCCGGAACCGCTCTGGGTTTCTGGACAGCATCCTTGAAGTTAGAGTGGTCGAAAAACGCACTCCGTGTACGTTTGGGGAACCGAAACTGGTGTTTCTCCTGCTGAGAAGCCGACTCCTCTATAGGTGGAGGCGGGGGAGATAGATCTAACACCTTGTTGATGGACGAGATAAGATCATTTACTAAGGCGTCCCCTTCAGGTGTATCAAGGTTGAGGGCAACGTCATGGTCAGAGCCCTGAGCTGCGACCTCCGCCTCGTCCTCCAGCGAGTCCTCCAGCCGGGAACCTGAGCAGCGTGATGAAGCTGATGATTCCAAGCGGGCCCGCTTAGCTGGTCTGGGGCTGTGGTCCGTGGAGGAGTCCTCCACGTGAAACCTAGAGCCCACCCCGGGAGCGCGCTGCGGCGTGGACCGAGAGGGACCTGGAGGCGCCGATCCAACAGTGTCCTGGGTCTGTGTAAGGACCGGTCTGGACTGCAAGGCTTCTAGCAGCTTGGCAGACCATTTGTCCATAGACTTAGCCATGGATTGTGAAAGTGACTCAAAGAGCTTCTCAGCAAACACTGCAAACTCTGTCCCTGCCGCCTGGACAGTGGTAGCATGGGGGTCTACCTGAGCCGAGGGGCCCACAAGTGGTCGCGGCTCCGGCTGAGTCAGTGTAACAGGGGTCGAGCATTGCTCACAGTGAGGGTAGGTGGAACCCGCAGGCAACATAGCCCCACAAGAGGTACAGGTCGCAAAGAAACCCTGTGCCTTAGCGTTCTTGCTCCTTGTGGACGACATGCTGTTGTGTCCCAGGAGAGTGATCACAGAGGGTATAAGGGAAGAGTATACAGCCCGGCCGAACAGAGATATATATATATATATATAAAGATATATAATACGTATCTATTCAGGCAACCCAGGGGGACCAGCACCGGATGACCCGTGTGGCTTACCGACCGCTAAAAAGCGGCGTGTGTGTCCTCCAGATTCCCTGCTCCAGGTCTCCCAGCGGTGAAGAGCTCTTTCCTGATGATTCTCCAGCGCAGAATGTCTGAAAAAAATGGCTGCTGGAGCTCTCAGAGGGGGAGTGAAGCGGTGGGCGGCACCAGGAAAAAGTGCGGGAATCTGGGGTCCCTATTGTGATCAAAGAGGGGGGAGGAAGCATACAGGATGCTCCGGCCCTTACTGCCGACGTCAGGACGGCTGTCCCGCCCCTACCCTGACAGACAGGTCCGGGGGCGGGAGTCTTGCCAGTAGGCCGCAACTGAAGCCGGGGACTAAATTTATGACCGCGGCCGACGAGCAGGCGCGGAAGTCCCCCGGCTGTCACGGATCAGCAGCCGCTGTGTGTCCCAGGCAGCGTCCGGTCGGCTGTCCCGCCCCTACCCTGACAGACAGGTCCGGGGGCGAGATTTTGCAAGTAGGCCGCAACTGAAGCCGGGGACTAAATTTATGACCGCGGCCGACAAACAGGCGCGGTCGGCGCGGAAGTCCCCCGGCTTTCACGGCCTAGCAGCCCTTGCAGCGTCCGGGTGCCAGGCGCTCCATGAACCGTCCCCATGGGGACACAGAGTACCTGACAGATGCAGGGCCCGGTCCCTGATAAAGAAAATACTCCGGTCCGGCAGATTCCACACAGGGGCTGCGGAGGGAGCACGGTCCCAGTACCTGGATGACCGCTCAGGATCCCACTTCTCCCAGAGCCCTCAAGGGATGGTGAAGGAAATACGGCATGAGGCTCCGGCCGTCGTACCCGCAATGGGTACCTCAACCTTAACAGCACCGCCGACGTAGTGGGGTGAGAAGGGAGCATGCCGGGGGCCCCGTGGGAGCCCTCTTTTCTTCCAACCGATAACATCAGCAGCTGCTGCTGACTAAAATGGGAATGCATGAGTGGATGTGTGCCTCCTTCCACACAAAGCATAAAACTGAGGAGCCCGTCAGGCACGGGAGGGTGTATAGGCAGAGGGGAGGGGTTACACTTTTGAGTGTAATACTTTGTGTGGCCTCCGGAGGCAGAAGCTATACACCCAATTGTCTGGGTCTCCCAATGGAGCGACAAAGAAAAAGAAATTTAGACCCCGCCTTTCCCCAATCAAATGCATGGGCTACATCGCTTCCCTCGGGCTATCACCTCCTCATACTCTTCTTTTTTCTACACCCAAGAACTTCCATTAACCCTGCAGACACCACAGCACCAATATATCTTACACCCTTCTAGTTTCATCACACAGGCTTCAGAATGGGGTAAGCTCTGTCTCCTGGGGGAAGCACATATCTCTCTCCAGCATCTCTTTCTCTGGGCTCTCCTCATGCGCACTACAATACTTTGATCTGCCCTGCTGAAGACAGATCATAGTGCGCCTGCGCAGGACCTCAATGCTGACTAGTGTGGATGACATAGTACGCGTCATGCACCCAGGTTT